>NC_089780.1:27087665-27345165 GCF_040412425.1 Macrobrachium rosenbergii | reverse complement strand
TGCCACAGTTTAGCATTTATCATCTTTCAATACTTAATGCTTAATCTAACTTATTTCCTACTTACCACTAAAGTTTACCAAAACAATCCTCCTATACTTAACTTAGCCTAACTTAATACTATCAATAGTCAAAATATTATCAACAAATAATCCAACTCAGGCATATATCAGATTCAAGTTCCTTATCTTTCTCAGCACTTCATCTCAGAATAATCTAAGATAACCATGAAAGTCAACACACAATTTGGGGATCACTACAGAGTTTATTCCAGCTATGACATCCAAGCTGAGGGCAGAAATTACTTTGGAATTTCTTCATGCACTCTTTTCTACACCCAAGACCTTCCCTCCTTCCAAACAAGAATCTGAGATCTCATTCACAATAAAATCAGCCTACAGATATTAAAGCACTTTCTCTAACCCCAATCCCATTTAGGACAGTCACTGTCTTAAGTAACTGATATAATAACTTGCACACTGTGGAACTTGAAAGTGGTTTGGTCTCACCAACTGTTCGACTGCTTTGGTAGTTGCCAATGTCCATTTCTTATCCCAGGAAAAGCGTTTTCCAGTTCAGGTGAAGGGAAGCCAATTACTCTACCCTATCACACTCAAGCAAACTGCAAATAAAAAAGAAAAAAAAACAACATGAAAACATAAATCAGACATTCATAACAAAAACTTAAACATACTAAAAAACATCACAACAACAAAAATGAAACAATCAGTTCACACAAATCATCTTTCATCATACAAACGTAAACTTAGCCTATCACAACCTAGCAATGTAAGTACTGTACTCCATTGTCCTCTTGAGAATTAATGAAATGTGAACAATGTTCACCCTGCTTGACAATGTTCTTGTGTGTCCTACAGATTGTATTCAGTGAAATATTTTTGTTAAATGCCTTTTTATGTCTTACAACAACAGTGAACTTTACAGTTGTATTTTAAATAAATGTGTAATTTCTTTTACTTACATTGATTGTAAAGCCTCTAAAAAATGTTCATATTATTATCTTATCATCAGTATAGAATATATTCTTTAAGCATTACTTCTATTTATGTAAATGTAATGTTTTGAATTTCTGATCATTAGTCAAAATAAAGAACTTCATGAAATGTATGGGATTTATTCTAAATCAGTATTAGGGGAGTGTATTACATGAATGGTTAGGATTTTACCAGGTTTTTAGTTGTATATATTGAAGTAGTCATTCTTTTGATTATGGAAAATAAGTATATAGTATCACTTTTTCAATTGGCGGTAATTATTAAGGGATGAATTGCAACAGGTAGGGTAACATCACTTCTCACAATGAATTTGTATTTGATTTTGTTGTTTAGCATTATAAAATGATATTTTTGTGAGCAAATTTTCACATGTATACATGTTGACCATAGTAATGTGTGAGAATTATTATCTGATTTGAATTTTGCTGATGATTTTCATGTCATTAAAGTACTTTATACTTACAAATTTCACTGCATGATTCCTTGCTGATTTGATTAATACTTTGAAGCACAAATAGGTGGGTGAGTTTGAAGTGTAGTTAATTCTAATAATATTCAGTATGCTACAATGGATTTTTGTTGTTATTGTGGAGAGTTTCACAGTATTTGTGTTTTTCTTAAATTTGTATGGGACTTTTGAGATAATAAGCTTAATGATATCTTTAGGTAAAGGTCATCGTGATTTAAATGTCGAGCGCAGAATCAGAGATGTAAATTTTGAGGAATTCCACTGTAAAAAGGTGTAGATAATGTGCCTTATTAAGTATTGTTCTGTTAAACGAACATTTGATATGAATGTTATTTATATTGTAAAATAAAATCATGCTTTTTGATTCTTGGTCCTTGCTTAATATTACCCTACAGTTTAGAAGTGAAACACTGCCTTGTCACATAACTGTAATTGTAAGTATGCATGTTCAAAATCAAGTTCATATCAGCATACAAGGCTCTTTATATATGTATAGGAGTATCTTTCAGCAACCACTCTTTTCAATAGTTGAAGCAGGGTAAATTTGGTGAACATGCCAGCTTACTGGTTGATGACATCATAAACAGCAAAAACATGAATTAACCATTAATATGCCCTTGCCTTGTGGATTTTCCGTTTGTCATTCTCCGTTTATCTGTATTTGCTGTGATTTTTCTTTCCTACCTTCTGAAGACCAGTGGTCAAGAGAATCCTGACTTTGACTAGCCAGTAACTCACCACTACCTTGTTTTCTGTGTGGACAACAAAAAATGAATTGTCTGTAGTTGCTAAGGGCTGCCCAGAATTGTTGGTCAGGTAACACTACTACAGATGTGATGTACATACACGTAGTGATGTACATACCCTTTTGACATTTGCCTCTTCTGTGGAGGGGCCAAAGAAAAGAGTTCACTGTTCCTACATGTAGCTCTGTGGTATTCATTGAAAAATACCTAGACAACTTTTAATAACTGTGATAGAATAAATATAGCTCTGTGGTAAAAAGTACCTAGACAACTTTTAATAACTGTCATAGAATAAATATATTGAGTGAGTACGAAAGCATGCATATTGATACTTCCATCATCTCTCCAAAGTTCAAATCTGAACTAATGCACTTCATATAAGATTTTGAAGCCATACAAACATCCGTGTCAAACAAAAATAGGAAAATTCAAACTAGACCAAAACTTGATTCATTTTGATTCCCATTTAGGGATTGGAAAATATATAAAGAGTGGCATGCTTTCATACAAGGACCCTAGATTATACCCTGCTCTTAGGTATTTTGTAAATATCTTACAGTTTTCCACAAAATTCTTAACCTAACTTAACATTCAATTCAAGAGATTTATCTCAAAATGTAACTTCAAAAATGGTAGCACAAGAAAAAATAATTTATTACCTGATAAGTACAGAAGTCCATTAAGTGGAGATGATTCAGGTACTGGAAACGGGTATCATTTACAAGCTTGAAAATTATGTTCCCTATAGGGAGGTTGTGCTGTTACTGTACCTCTTGTAGTGCACTGTAGGCAGTACTTAAGGTTCTTTGCAGCATCCCTTTGGGGCCCTAGCTACAGCCCCTTTCAGTCCTTTTACTGCACCTCCTTTTATATTCTCTTCCTTCCATCTTACTGTCCACCCATTCCTCATGTGTTTCATGTTGCAATGTTGAGGTCTTCCTCTTGTTAGGCCTTTTAAAACCTTTTTACTCTCAATTTCCCTTTCAGTGCAGAATGGCCTCATAGGTCCCAGCACTTGGCCTGTGACCTAAATTTTATATTCCATTTTATTGAAGTTATTCTAACTAAATGAAAGAAATGTCATTTAGGTGAATAACAGAAAGCTAATCCTTGTTATGTGTAATTCTAGGGTTCATAATTTTTTGGCTCTACCTTACCTTTTAGCAACCGACCCTGTTCCAGTGTACTTTTACCCACAGCCATTGTTACATTTTTGACACGAAGCTTTTGACCTCGACATGACTTCAAGAGTCATGTTCCAAAAGACATATTTATCCTTCTCTTCTTTTCATCATTTAATAGAAATTTATGCTGCTAAACCACCCAAAAAGTCTTCCAGTTTGAGTGCAGCCCATTACCGTTTTACATTATTTCTCTTTAGCTTGATTTTATTGTTGTAATTTTGTTTTATGTACCTAACAGCTTAGCTATGGTAACTGGTATGATTTGTTAGCTTCCGGTAACTCACTGCCGGTCCTTTACAATCTTGGTCCTTGTATTAAGATATAAATTTAATTTCTTGTAAGTGAAGTTATTTTTATGGACATTTACCAAACTTTACGCCAGTTTATAGACTTAAACAATTTAACAGTAAGTTAAATTACCAGAGAGCAGAATTCTAAAAAATATTCACAACCCTTCAACTTTGAAGGGGTATGTATGTCTGAAGGTAGTGCTGCCGATCACTGGATCTGCAGAACCAGCTGTTGATTTCAAGAATGCTACAAGAGGATTTCTTGAATTACTTGAAAGAGGATGATAGTAATTTGGCAAAACCCCTTAGGAATAGGAACTATTGTAAAATTAATTAGACTTTGATGCATGCCTTGGTGAATGAACATCCATTTCCTGTTTTCTAACCTGACCTTTCAAACAAGATCATTACTAGTGCAAAAAACAGCTAGCTGTACATTTACTGCAGGAAGAGACAATCATATGGCTTTATTGATTTAGGCATACACACACCCTTCCAAAGTAATATTTTCTAAAGCAGTCATTGTTACAGAGCTTTCCAATATTGGTTCGGCTGAGCAATGAAGTTCATTACTCTTTCCAAGGAAAGAGCAGATTGGTTGATTTATGTCTGTTTGTAAGGTAAATTTTATTTTTTACCTTGTTTACTGGGTCAGTTGGGGTTTTGTCCCCAGCTGATCCTCATGACACACTCAAGTTAAGATCCCCATATCGTCATTCTTGAAAGGAAGAAGGAAATTCTACCCTTTCCATTGATAATTGAACCAAATGCATTCTGTATTGTGGCTTTCTTTTCATCATTACATTTTTCATAATATTCTACATGGCTAGATCTAGTAATTTCTGCTGTTTCCATTTCCATCTTGTCTAACTAAATTATGATTTCAGTTACTATAAATTAATCTACTCAAACCATGAACAAGAGTATTTAAAGCTCAGATGTTTGCAAAATAATTCTGATGGTCAGACTTACTTTACTCAAGTACATTTGATAGTCACTGGTGTGAATATCCTCTTTCAAAATAGACCAAATTAATGTGAGTGAATAATCCCTGCACCCTCTTTCCTGGTATCCCAACTAATTAAAATACTTTTAATGGGAGGTCAGGAATATTGGACCTTGGTCATCGTCTCCACATTAGCTGGGTCTCATGGAATCGGCAGAAATACAAAAATTCATTAGTTAAAAAAATTTAAACTGCATACAGTACCGATGTGTAGTGCGTAAGTTATCTCCGCTGGAATGGTCCATTGCACTTCCACCTGGTTTCTCATGGCAAGTGACATTGCAGCAATTGAAAATTAGAGAAGAGGTTGATTAACAGATACTGTACAGCAGTTTCAAGCACTCCCAATTTCATTGGGCACAAGTAATGACAGGAAGCAACTAGCATTAATGGACCAGACAGAAAAAACGATTCTTAATCCACTTACATACGAAGAACCAATGATTGATGAGACAGAATGACCATGCTCTTAGAAATGGAATACAAAGCACTTTTACTATTTGGTTTAGTTTTATATTAGCAAGGTTGACAAAATGATCAGAAAGCTTGGTGTATACAGTACCACCACTCTATAATTCTCTGTTACTTACCAGCTTGGATGCTGTTATGACAATCACTTACATTTTAACTATCAACATAAATGAACAGTGTGGAGGAAGATTTAACCAGTGAGAACCTCCTCATTATTTCATACATACAATACTACTCAAATGCATATTCAGGGATGGAGTCAGGCATAACAGTTTCTGCTTTTCAGAATGGCACAGACCATTTGCTCTGCAGGTGTATCTAGGAGTCACTGGCTTCCTCTCTGATAACTTGATTAATGAATGTTGTTTGAACAGTTCGGCAAATCCTTTTATCTTGTAAGTACACAGATATAAAGATGGAGAGGCTGCAAACAAAAATGAAGTGCAGCTTATGCTGCAAATAATCTTGCAGTTGGAGGTACTCTGTTTTTCCAACACAAGTACATTTATGAAAACACTTGAATCAGTCATAGAAACCAAAGATATCATATGCTGAAAATTTTAATTTTGTATGTTTTCCAATATTTGAGATGAAGGCTTGACACGTAAGGCAAATGCTTCTCATCAGTTAGCTTTAACAGCAAACTTAGCTGATGTTTACGGTATTGTTTCATTAGGTTTTAAATATTTACAAGTAAGTTATATCAGTACAGACCACTTGGGGGTTAATGCTGTCAGTGCACCCCTCACAGTGCACTGTAGGCATTATTTAAGGTTCTTTACAGTGTCCCTTTGGCCCCTAGCTGTAACTTCTTTCATTCCTTTTACTATACCTCCATTTATTTTCTCTTTACTTTCCGCCCTCTCCTAACAATTGTTTTTTTACATTATTTTCAGCGCTGAATGACCTCATGTGTCCCAGCACTTGGCCTTTGGCTTGAATTTTATAATCCAATTATAAAATTGGATTAGTAAATAAAAAAGTAACATGGCATACTTATTTGGGAAATTAATCCTAGAGTCCTAGACAAAATAGGCAACCCAAACAGAAAGTGGTTTAAAGAGTGGTAATTACAGGAAATGAGCTACCTCATGATGCGCTGCTCAGTGAACAAAAACTAGTTGCTGACTCATCCTTCTCCTTAACTTTTTAATTAGAATTATGTAGACATTACTCATCTTTACTGTCACTTTTTACTGTTTTTTCTTTCCAGTGTCCCACTCCGCTGATGGAGCTCTGCGAGACGCGCAAGCTTAATTCATCATAGTCCATAGACATAATGATGCAGACACATTCTGGGATTTTTTATTTTATACATCGTAGTCCATATTAATAGCAGCAATTAGTAGTCAAATCTACACTTATAGCACTCAGAAAAAGAAAAATCTTTCATATTTTCTTGAACGACTTGATATTTTCAGTCCTTATATCGAGTGGGAGCCTATTGCATAATCTTGGAGTGGCAAAATTTAAAAGCCTACATTCGAATTTCATCTTAACCCAAATAACTTGAGCCCACTATAACTATAATCTTTGGATTTCACTTTCCAAAGACACATGTGTTTTTTATATAATCCAATAAAATAATTATAGAATTCTTTATCACAATTTGGAGATATCCAAAATAATTTGGAAAAGTGAACCTGCCGTTGCCAGGTTTCTGCTAAAATCTTCCAATTACTAGGCCACGCCCATTTTTGGTAGGGGAATAGCCTTTTACATAAGCAGAGTTACTATACTTTGTCCAAAATGTCGTGAAACATGGAGTAGGTCTCCAGCGCTGCTGCTTTGCCCCAATTTCGTTAATTAAATCTTACTTAAGACAAGAAAACAATGAAGATCTGGCATACACTTTGCCACATCTCTTTCTAAGATCAGGAAGGATAAGCAGCTTATCACTAATGTTCTGATACTCAAGCAACCACCAAAATGCCACAGCTACGCTCTTTAAACATAATTTCCGCTAATTTATGCAAAAATGCAAATAATCTCATTAAATATGGACGATACAAAAATGGCCCAAACAGAAATGGATTCTATAGGAAAAGTTACCCTAGAAACCGATGTGAAAAGCTTGGTATTGACGAATATCAAATGGTTAAAGGATCTTTCCTGTCTAAGGCTACAGTACTTGTTACCTGTTGACGGCTTATCCAGGTCTGCACCACTTCCAAAGCGCTCGGAAAACCTCCATTATCAAATTAATAGTTTATTCATCAGATGCATTTGCTCACACTGCATATTCCACATTCACTGTTTGACATTCCATATCATAGCACTGATTAAACAAAAAGTTTTAAGTTTCTTTTTGAAAAACTTCAAATCCTCAATCTGCCTCAGCTCAAGAGGAAGCTTGTTATATAATCTAGGAGCTGCTTATTCAAAGGCTCTGGAGCCACAGACAGGAAAAACGCGGCTCTACCAACCTGAAACCGTCTGTAACTAGTCTAGTATCAGGTCGATTTAATGGTCGTATAATCTGTAATAGGTTCTTCAAATATCGAGAAGAGCCGGTCTTAACAACTTGATGGTCAAAACACATAACTTGAATATTATTCTGGCCTTCACCGGAAGCCACTGCAAATGAATAAGATTGGGGGTAACCCCGTCCCGCGAAGCAACACCTCGTCTGGACCCAGTTTTCATTTATACACACTTGATTAACACGCAAGTTTCTTAAGTTACTTTCTGTACCAACTGTCATAAGCTCAGTCTTATTTTCATTCAATTATCACGCTAGAAAGGAAATTCCAACGTTGGACAGTATTCTACTTGAAGTGGAAGAAATTGTTCTAATGGAGGAAAAATACTTACGAAATATTTGATGTTCTCACATTCATCGTTTCTATATTAAATATGTTTGATGGGAAGAGAGAGAGAATGATGATTCCAGGCTACTTTTGATAATGTGTTCAAATATAAACTGATTCAATCATCATTCAAATAATATGACGAATAAAAGTTCAAATTTTACGAATAATAAAGATGGAAAAAATTTAGTACATTAAAATTACAGTAATGCACTGAACTTTATTAATGGTAGGGTATGGAACGTTAAATTTCTATTGTCATCTGAGACGAATATCTTAAAAGTTTTAAACAAAACCGAAAACAATTGTCTTCATAAGACACTGGGACCAGGTCTAGTCGAGGATGTCCTCTTGAAAGCCGAACTATTATCTGTATTAAAGGGCACTTTCCTTGTCCCGTAATTTATGTTGTGTTCGCACTGTTCCTACAAAATTTTTAACATGCAGTTTGCGGATATAAACAAAGCAATCAACTTTATGGGCTGCTCTCGAAACACAATTAATGTCGGCCTAATCCACATCAATAACAACGGCAGATCTCGCAGCTTTTGCTTGACTGGAAAGATTTATGATTTAAGATTGGAGAGGAAATTTTACGACCGGATTAAAAGACCCTAAATGAAAGGATGTCGGGATTAGCTTGAGTCAGATTAAAAGGCTTGAGGGAGTTTGGCATCGTCGGAAACCTACTCTATGTTCCACGACTTATCGTTATGTATGTGGAGACTGGAGGGCCTTGTATTGGAACAATCAAAATCAAATTAGAACGGGAGAGAGAGCCGTTCAAGAGTTAATCCCCATTTCTTACTACTACAACTACTATCAAAACTTGGAAAGGCAAACCTTACTGTTTACCCCAATCGTTTACCTTTTTAAAACCCTGAACCCGAACTTAAGCCTGGTCACTCGACGTTGTGACATTTACGGCCTGCACAGTCTACGGGATGGGCGTAAGCACGCCTGATGATGAAGGTTGAGGCAGGCTAGACTAGGCTAGTCAAATCGTTTTGGGATGACCTAGACCCAATTCCAAAAGTTAGAAAGAAGTTCCCTGGTTACCGGATTAGCCCCCATTTGGTAAGTTGGTCATGTTTTCTGTGCGGTTTAGTATAAGATAGGATAATCCTTGGCTGTAATGAACAAATTTAGCCAGTCTTAATGTCCCAGTGGAGAATTTTTGGGTAAATAGGACAAGGGCTTGGCTAGAAACAATAACAATGGAATATCGAACAGTGGAAATATGGTTTGCTTGTACTGCCATGTACATGTAGTTGGACCCGTCTGTATAATAATACCTTAAGTACCCTTTATAGGCCCTGTTCATAAAAGAAAAAACAGTTTTATGGTGCAGAGGCCCATCACCATATACCTTGCCACTGAACACATTCCCCAGTGATTGTTCATATAATGATGGTGACGCCTCATATAGAGATTTTCTCACACTAATGAAATCTAAATCGTGGGGTTAACCAGAGATTTTGAGGGCGAACAATAGCCTAATTCTCTGGTATCTATCCTTAACATTTAAATTACAACTAAAGCTGGACAGATGATGACATAAGGACATGTTAAATACTTGACAGCTCAGTTTTCTTTGCATTATCAATTGCACAAAGG
Organism: Macrobrachium rosenbergii; assembly: GCF_040412425.1. Lineage (NCBI taxonomy): Eukaryota > Metazoa > Arthropoda > Malacostraca > Decapoda > Palaemonidae > Macrobrachium > Macrobrachium rosenbergii. Next base: position 27,335,558 of record NC_089780.1, on the reverse strand, counting down.
TAGATACTGGACACCTTAATGTAAATGATTAATACACACATGTAACTCCAGATTATATCTGTTGGCAGTAAGAGAGGGATAAACCCCTTGTGTTTAAGTATACATACATACCTTGTGGTCATGATTATGCTGTATAGAATAAGCAGTTAAAATTATCATCATTAAAAGGTTAAATTTAGATTTTAATCAAAAGGTTCATTTTCTTTTCTAATATACAGAAAACCTCATTGATATCATAAACTTACGCATAGTCTGTGGAGTCTAGTATAAGATTTTCAATGATAAATGTCAATACTGGATACAGATACAGTTATTCTTCCCAGTCTGTAGTAGATGGTTAATTTCCTTGCTGTATACAGAGGATGATATTAAAATCCAAGTTAGTGTGAATAGTTTTATTTTCTTGTGGTTCTACCTAGAGCAGTAAAATTGTAAATATGTGAGGAATACATTAATTAAGGTTTGTTCCTACTGAAATACAAACCATCACCTTTTATGTAGGAGTATTCTGCAGTGTTAGCTGGAAGTTGTCATTGTTAACAAAATGGTTAACTAGTGGTAGGTGATTGAGTAGGGGAATCCCCCACTTACCTACTGTAAGCCAACATTTTTTTTTTTTCAGCAGTGGTCATGATTTGGCATATGATACATCCTTTCTTGTCTGCCTCATTTAACCTTTTTTTTTTTTTACTGTCATTGTATTCGTGTAATGGATATTGCTTTGGAGAATGGTGTGGGCGAACAACAAAGGTGTGCAAGATATGAGAGTGTGTGTTGTTTCTTTATGTACCCCCTTGGCTGTGGAGCCTCACCACTTTTGTTCATTCAATAGCGGTAGGACTCACAGCTTTTATTCTCCTTGCGAGGAGTGTACTGACTGTATTTCATAATAAGAGAGATTCAGCAAGAAATGTAGGAAGGCCAAAATATTCATCAGTGTCTTAGGGGCAGTTCTCCACCTTTGATACTACCAAACCTTTATCATTCCTTCCTACTGGGCTGCCTTCCCTCTATTCCTGTCCCTCCCACTCATTTTCCTCTGGCTTAGTCCGTGATGGGTATTTGTCAGGGGACAGTGGCTGAGCACAAGCTCTCCAAGATTGATAATGTATACACAACCTGAAGTCTCCTTAGGTAAAACCTTGACGCATGTTTGTTGTTCCTCTTACCAGTTTCACCAACTGCTCCAGGTATTTCTGACTGTTTGGAGTATTTAAAAGGATGTTGTCCTCACTAAGCATTTTGCTAAGGGCCCATCTGTTCTTGGTGTTCCTACTGGTACTGTTAAGGAGCTCAACTCTCTTGATCTAACTATTGATTTTGTATTGCCTGTGGGAAACACTCGAACAATATTGAGCACAGGCTGTCTTTGTGATGTCTGCCTGCCTCATCTGACTTTGTTGGGGGGAAGTTAGACTCATGGTCAGAACAAAATTATGAAATGCAGTTGGGTATATTTTTCCTCAGACTCTGAGCCAGCATCTTCCTTCTCTGAAGGTAGATGATGATAAAGACACCCTAGCACCCTAGAGGGGGCATTTTCTGTGAGTAAGGTTGACATCCGGGTTCTCTGAGTTTGCTGATGAATCGTTGTATTTCCGCCCCTTTCAAGACTTGGGGACTACCCTGAATTTCTCTTGCTTGTACTTCAGAAGTATGATGAGAGGAGTTGGCACTACCTTTCCATCTCACATTTACATCCTCTTAGAATCGTGCTTGTGGTCGAATGTTCACGTGTGACAGGTCTCAGCTTTGCCATTCCTTCAGTACCATCGTGACCTGCATGTGCTGCAGGTATGGGTGATTTATTGGAGTGCATGTGGATGATTTGGATTTCTCTTGGTATCCTTTTTTGACATTTCTGGCCCACTTGGACTCAGTTAAGGAGTCCTCTATACCTGTTGCTGCTTCTGCCACAGGGCGCAATATGAACCTCCTGGGGCAGTCTTATTGCTTGCAGGGGATACCTCTGCAGTATTGTACACAGACAGTATTCACTGATGTTGCTACCTAACTTGACCTCATCTTCCATTGTAGCTGGTAGAAGTAGATGAAGAAACTCAGGTGCATATTTTCTTCTTCCTCCTCATTGTCAAACTCATCCTCTGTTTCCTCCTCCTCATCTTTCTCTGGCCTATCTTCCTCTTGTAGGAAGAAGACAAAGAAGTCTCAGAAACCTTCTTATGAGAAGTCCCATTGGAAATGGCATAAGCCTCATCCATCTCTGAGAGTTTGTAGCTGCTTTCGCTTGCCTACAGGTGGAAAGTTTGTCATACATGGGGTTGACACTGGGTTTTCTAAGTGTACTATACTTGTGACAAGGTATCTTTCAATTAATTTTGAGAAGCCAAGACTGCCATGGGTTTTTTTTTCTCAAGCTTCAGCCGAAGTACTTAAACTGTTGGTACTGCTTTCTCATTTGGCTGGTGAGTGGGAAACACCCCCACTCACCTGCCTACTTCCAGTTAACCAGCTTGTTACTAAGCTTCAGTGATTGTTCTCCTATGAAAATACAAATTTGATGTATTTGTTTTAGCAGCAATACAGACCATTGCCCTTTATGTAGGAATATTCCTTGGCACAAACCAGAAATGTCCATTAATCCTACTTTGGTAAGAACAAGGTTAATTGGTGTTAGGTGGATGAATAGGGGACGTGTTAAACTGTGGGAACTGCAGAGGAATAAAGCTTTTGGAGCATGTATTCAAGATACTAGAAAGAATAGTAGAAGGAAGGTTGAGAGAGCTGATAGATATACATGAGCAGCAGTTTGGGTTTATGAAAGGAAAGAGCACAGTGGCTGCTGTTTTTATAGTAAGACAAGTCCAAGAGAAGTATCTAGAAGGAAAAAGGAAAGTTTACTTGTGTTTTGTTGATTTTGAAAAGGCGTATGACAAGGTAACAAGAAGAGTAGTCTATTGGTGTTTGAGAAAGAGAGGAGTACCAGAAAAGTTGGTAAGTTTAGTGAAGATGATGTATGAGGGTGCAAGAACTACTGTACAAACAAAATATGGGGAGACTGAGACATTCCCTGTGGAGGTGAGCCTCCGTCACGGATCAGCTCTGAGTCCATTCTTGTTCCTCGTCGTTATAGACACACTGACATCAGAATTAAGGAACAACGATGAACGGTGGGATCTGTTGTTTGCTGACGATTTAGTCATTATAGCACACACAGAAGAACTGCAAGAAAAGTTTTTAGCATGGAAAGGAGCCCTAGAAAGGAAAGAATTTAAAGTGAACATTGGAAAGACAGAGCTAATGACTAGTATTAGAGAAGGACATGAAGAGGTAAACATTCAAGTGGAAGATGGTACAGTGCTAAAGCAGAACGAGTTTAACTATTTGGGTTCAATAATAACAGAAGAGCAAGGTATGAGAAAGAAGTGAGACAGAGAGCGAAAGAAGCATGGCGAAAATGGAGAGAAATAACTGGAGTTGTTTTAAACAAGAAAATGCCATTAAAGCCCAAAATGAAGATTTATAGTACGGTTATCAGACCCGTACTATTATGTGAGGCAGAAGCCTGGCCACTTAAGAGGAAAGAGGAGGGACTGTTGAAAAGAACTGAGATGAGGATGGTGAGATGGATTGCTGGAATATCACTAATGGTAAGGAGGGAGAGTCACGACATAAGAAAATGTGTGGTGTATGTAATGTAAAGGTGAAAGCTAGGGAAGCTCATTTGAGATACAGTGGCCATGTAATAAGAAGAGAGGAGGTGGAACCAATCAAGGGAGCCAAGAACATTCCAGTGATGAGGAGGAGGAGTGTGGGGCATCAAAGGATCAGATGGATGGATGTGGTGAGGTGGGACTGGGGGAAGAAGATGCTAGGAATAGAAACAGATGGGGAAAGTTGACTCGAGCGGCCGACCCTGCTATACAGTGGGACTAATGAGGTCGAAAGAAGAAGAGGGATGAGTAGGGTGGGAATCTCATGTTCAACTGCAAAGCTAGCACTGTCATCTGGCTGTGTTATGTTTGTGTAATTGATGCCATTAATAAAATTGTGATTGAACAACAAAGACATATAGTCATATAGCATGTGAGGGAGAGTATGACTGCTTAATACCCTCCTTGACTGTGGTTCCTCACCAGTTCTGTTCATTCTACAGGGATAAGACTTGCTACCCTGATTCCATATGTGAGGAGTTTGCTGGCTGGTCTCTGCAGTGAAATAAATTTGGCAAGAAATGTAGGAAGGCTGAAGAACATTTGCTAGTGGTTGGACAGGAAGATGGAAGAAAGGAAGTGGGAATGGAGGTAAAATAAAAGGTTAAAAAGGGGGATGTGTAAACAATCTTTGGTAATGCCTACAGTGCACCATTTGAAGTGCACTGGTGGCTCTGCTAACCTACTTTGGTTGCTAATTATTGCTCTTGCCTTTCATCAGACTTTTTTGTTTTCTTTTGAAGAGGAATTGTGAGCATTACAATGCAATTCTTCCCTTGTTTCCTCTTAATTGATCTCAGCATAAGATTTGGTATGAGATGGGTTTTCAGATGCTTTCCATGTGATTTTTATCATGTGCTTTTGTTTCTTCCAGGGAAATCTTTTTGGGGAATCTCAGAATGTAGAGCACCATCCCTACCTCTGTTTTTCCTTTAAGAATTGTGTTCACAATTTTGAGATCTTAAATTTATACTAGGCATAGGCTCAGTTACCAAAGTTGGCCATGCTGGGTAGGCTGACATACATTTTTTTGTTATGCAATTCTGGCAGTTGCCATTGAACAGTATCTTAATACTGTACTGTATTAGGTAAGTGTATGCTCCTTTGCCAAATCAACTCGGCTAAACCTTGCTTAGTCACTGAACCTAGGCCATGGCTTGTCCAGGCTAGCCTGCTAACTTCCTAAACCTTGAAATAGATATGCAGTACAGTATAAAGAATTGTTCCCACAATTACAAAATCTTTTCCAGTTGTAGACTAAGTTATCAAAGTTGGCCAAGCTTGACAGGCTAACTGGCATTTGTGGTTATACTGTTGCCAGGTATTGCTGGCTAACCCTAATCCCATCCAATTCACCCAGTCAGCCAGTCTAATTTGTAGGTTAGGAAAGTGAAATAAGCACAGAGCTAATTAAATTTAAACCAAGTTATGGAGACCAGGTTAGTCACCAGAATCAGAATAAGTTAGGAAGTTGGCACAATGAATTGTTGAATTTGTTATATGTCTTGTGATTTGTCAGATGTTGCAAGCTATCTTGGGGTTAGGTTTAGTATGACTGTCTTAACTGATTTATATGAATATTAAGCTAACTGCGACTGCCTTATCCCATGCTGTGATATTGATGAATGATAATTAGAAAACTACAGAAAAGAATCCAGTCAGATGTTTTGACTATTGCCTGAGTCTAGTATACACAGGAACACCCCTGATGCAGCTTAACTTAACTGAAAGTTGATGAAACTTGATCTACATAAACCAGCACACGTGCTATTGACAACAATAGCTAGCTCTACTATTTAGATACTAGCAGTATGCTATGTAGCACTCATCAGGCCATAAAGTCCTACAATGCTATTTGAGCTAAATTAAGACAGTGAATTAGCGTTCCAGTAACGGGTTATACTGTATTGAGAAAAACACTTTCATCTTTACATTTTGGAAAATCTTTACATTTTAATCACAAATCATAACAACCAGATTGTTTTACCTTACATACCATGCAGGCAATTATATGCTAGTAGAATATGGTGTAATCAGTAGAGTTATGAAATCTTCAAGTATCTAAAGTCCGGAATTACTAAATTGTGAATGGTTGTATTCAAACTCTGTAACTGTGTAATACTGGATATATTTTCATGTCCAGACTCAAAAATTGTGTAACCTTGATGCAGTGATTGCAGGCATGTAATCATAGTTTATTAGTGAACTTTTTACCATACCATAAAATTTTTAATTGCTGTTGTACTGATAAATGAAATACCGAATACCCATATCAAAATATACTATTCTTACTTTTACAGCTACTGATGTCCTGCCATCTGAGTTTATCTTTATTTTGGAGGTGTTGTTGCAAAAGCAAAGCCACACTTTTTGAAATTGAGCTACTATATCATTGCAAAATAGTGACACACGAGTTGATAAGGATCTTGGTTTCACAACTTGTTGTACTTGTAGTATAACAAAGGTAAGATGATGTTATTGGTCTTGGTTTGATAATTTCATATAGTATTATCATTGTATGTCAAAACTAGTTACTAGTTGCATAACATTAAAAAATTGAAAACCTGACAAGTTGACTAAATAAACAGAAAAAAAGGTGGGATTTTGAAGGTGTTCAATGACATTTTCTGATTTATAATTGAGATACAATGCGTAAGTGGCTGGGGTCATACTCCTGTGGGCGTGTGTAGTAGCAAAGTAGGTAGTCTTTTGTCAAGGATGAAGGTAAACATTAATAAAAATCATGAGTTAGTACAGTACTGTATACCTAAGATGTTGGGCATGCAGCCAAAGTCCCATACAAGAAACAAATTTACCTTCTTTGTAAATGCTTTGCACTTTATACTCTACATGCAATGTACAGGGGTGCGCACATGGTTTTTCCTATGAGAATACAAATCTTCATCCTTTGCATAGATACGTATACCTTTAATAAAACTGGTTTGCTTGTTGAAGCTTGGTAACTAGGTAGCTAACTAGAGGTGAGTGAAGAGTCAGGTGTAACCACCCACTTACTCAGTAAACAATGTCCAAAATTTTCAGCCACCTTGCTGGCTTACATTTGAAACTTGTATTATGGCTGTTATTAGAGCTAGCTTAAGTAATTTCTGGTTTGAAAGGCTGATGAATTTGGCTTGTTTGTTGATTTTTCTGATTTTGACTCCTGTAAGAATTACAGTGCCTGATACTTCTTATGTTGCCTGTGACTACTGAATTCTTTGTGCACTGCTTGCAGAGGTCAGGATTGTATGCCATCTCTGAAGTGCACTCAGTGTTTCTTGGTTGCCTGCCAAACAGAAGTCTGGGACCAAGAGGATGAACTGGAAGATGATCCAGTTGATGTCCTCTGAGGGCAGCATACTGCTGTTCTTATCTCCTCTTCCCTATTTTGTATCTCCCTTGATCCCTGCTGCTTTTACTGGGTTGGTAACTGCCTGTCCTCCTCTTCCTCAGTACAAGGGGGTTTACATTGCAGACCAGGAGGTGGTCAGATGATTTTATCCATGGCTGATGCTGTCATTGTGCAATGGTAGTTCCTGCTAGCCCCACTGCTCCTGCGTCAGTTACCACTTCTACTGCTTCTGTTGCATCGGAGAACCTGCTGAAGCATGTTATCAACTCTTGGCATCTCAGGTTTTAACACATACAACTTACCTGTTAGTTACATATAGCTTTAGTCTTGACGTCACGGCAAAATTTCAAAACGCGGCAGCGCCAGTCCGAATATCGGGTGATCGCCCTTACCTGCCCTCTGTCGGGTACTAGGAACTATTCAACATGCTTCAGAATAATTTTGCCGTCACGCCGGCGACATTGTTGTCGGTACTGAGCGAAATTTCATTGTATCTGCCTACATCGAGCTGTTTTCACTTGGTGAAGTACTCTTTGTTGGTTTGCGGCTTTGCCAGTTATTTTTGTCACCTATTTAGTCAGGTTTTCTGATAATTATGTCAGATTCTGGGTCTTATACCTTTAGGGTTTGCAGCAAAGGCTGTAAGACGAGGTTGGTCAAGGCTAGTCTTGATCCTCATTCAATTTGTGTGGCTTGTAGAGGTCAGGAATGTTCATATGAGAGGAAGTGTGATGAATGTGTCAGTATGACTGAAAAAGATTGGAAGGCTCTATCTAAGTATGTAAAGAAGCTTGAGAAAGATAGAGCCAGGAAAGCTTTAGCTAGAAGTTCTTCTTCTCTCTCTCAGAAACCGGAATCTCCCTTAGCTATGCAGGAAACTTCTATTAATATCCCCGTGGCTACTAATATTCCTATTCCTGACTCTGATATCCCTGAACCCGTTACCGTGTCTGAGTATCAAGTCCAGATGGACGCCAGATTTAACCTTATTGTGGGCGCCATGGAGGATATTGGCGTTAATGTGAAATCCCTTCATGAGCGTATGGATTCTTTCCAAAATATTGTGAATAATTTAAGTGCAGTGCAAAGTGTTAGTGTGGTGGAGGAGGTGGTTGCTCGGCCTACTCGTTCTCCTAGACCTAAGCCTCTGTCAAGCTCCCCTGCTCCTGGGAGAAGACATGCTGAAAGTCCAAGGGAGGCGAGTGGGGTCTGCTCACGAGCAGCCGCCCCTCGAACAGTCCTGTTGTTTCCCAGGCTGTTTCAGAGCGCCGTTGGAAAGGCGACTCAAGGAAGTGTCTTTCTTCAAGCTCCAGTGATTCGCCTGCGAGAGGCTGGAGATTTCCGACGAGTCTAGACCATTGAAGAGGTCCAGGAATCTTTCGCCTTCAGCGGTTCAGAAGAAGAAGCCATTTCGCTTATCACAGCCTTCCTGTAGTTTTTGGGAGAGTCCGGAGAGATTTTCGTCGTCAGAAGAGTCTTCTCCCAGGCGCAAGGCTCATGTGCGCAAGAGGTATAAGACTTCCCATTCGGTGTTGCCCAGCGTTCCCGGTGTTTCTCCTTTGGTTTCACGTAAGCCTATTGTGGCTTCTGCGCCTCTTCCTCATCACGATCCTGGCTCTACTGATCATCGTTCCCAGTTGGATCCTCGTCTACTCATGACTTTCTTCGAGCGATGCACAAGAAAATTGGAAGCATTCTTGGCGGGCTCGGAAGGCCTGGTTCTTCTCCAGCAAAGCCTTCTGAAGTGTATTTGATGCCTCCTCCTTCGTCTCGAGCTCTCGGAGCGCCCAGTACGAAAGCTCCTCCTCGATCTGTGTCTCTTGATCCTCCTTTGGTTCAGGATCAGGCTCAGGCTCACGCCTAGTCAGGCTCAGGCGCTCCCTCAAGATTTAGCGCTCTCTCAGGCTCAAGCGCCTCAGGTAGCGCCAGGTGAGGCGCCATCCCAGGCTCCTCCTTTGTGGCGCCAGTTCAGGCTCCTCTTGTGGCGCCAGTTCAGGCTCCTCTTGTGGCGCCTCTCCTCTTGTGGCGCCAGGCTCAGGCTCCTCTTGTGGCGCCAGTTCAGGCTCCTCTGTGGCGCCTACTCAGGCTCAGGCTCCTCCTCAAGCTCTTATTCAGGCTCCTACTCCTCCTTCACAAGATGTGTATGTGCAAGCGGAAGGTTTTTCTCCTATTTCGTCTGAGGAAGAAGTTGTGGAAGAGTTTCCTGTAGACGAACCAGACTCCTCTCGCTCGGATTATAAGAAGCTTCTTCGCTTCTTTATTGATAATTTTCCTGAGGATTTTGCACCTGCGGCTCCGGCTTCCCCTCTCTCTCAGTACGCAAGAGACTCAAAGCCTCCTACCTCTTCCTTTATGAAGTTAGTGCTTTCTATTTCAGCCAAAAGGCATTAAAGAAAATGAACTCCTGGTTGGAAGACAAACGTGATCAGGGAAAACCACTTTCTGCTTCCCTCCTTCCAAGCTTTCTACTAAGACGAAGGCTTGCTACGACACTGGGGAAGTTTTCTCTCTGGGAGCTTCTGCCTCCTCTCAGGAGACTTCTCCAGTCTCGTTGACTCTACTCGTCGTTCTGCGATGAACTCGGCTCGGATTTTCTTCTCTCCCTCAGAGTTGGACCACCTTTTGAAGAACGTTTTCAGAGTTTTGGAAGTCATCAGTTTTATGGACTGGACTATTGGCGCTTTGGGTAGGAAGGTAAAGTCTTTTGGTCTTTCCGAAGCGCATTTCGATGATTTCTCTTCTGTTATGTCCTGCTTAGATAAAGGGATTCGTGACGGTGCGTCTGAGTTAGCCTCCATCTTCACGTTAGGAGTTCTTAAGAAGCGACAACTTTGGTGCTCTTTTGTCGCTCTCGTGGAGTTTCTAGGACTCAAAGATCGGCTCTTCTTTTCGCACCTCTGGATAAGAAGTACCTTTTCCCTCAAGAACTTGTGGCCGAAGTGTCGAAATCCCTTACTCAGAAGTCCACACAGGACCTTTTGGCGCAATCCACTCGGAAACCAAAAGCTCCTCAACCTTCTCTGCCAGCGCAAACTCGTCCTCTAGTTAATCAAGATAGGCCCTTTCGTGGCAGGCCCTCACCCGTACAGTATCTCGTTTCGGGGCAAAGCAAGATTTGTCTCCAAGACTATCAAACCCTCAATTAAAAAGTGATCTGCATGTCCTCCATGCACTAGTCGGAGCCAGACTTCAGCAGTTCTGGCAAATTTGGGAGGAGATCGGAGCGGACCAGTGGACCACGTCCGTGCTAAAGGAAGGATATTCTATCCCCTTCCTCAAGAGGCCCCCTCTTGCAACAGAACCTTTAGCTTTGACAGCATATTCCAGCAACTTAGAAAAATGCTCGGTTCTGAGTGCGGAAGTAGACTCCATGCTTTTAAAAGGAGCGATAGAGATCGTGGAAGAAGTCAACTCTCCAGGCTTTTACAACCGCCTTTTTCTTGTTCCAAAGGCCTCAGGCGGCTGGAGACCAGTCCTGGACGTGAGTTCTCTCAACCTTTTCGTGGAGAAAACCAGTTTCTCGATGGAGACGACGCAATCCGTCCTCAATTCTCTTCGTCCGGGGATTGGATGGTCTCAATAGATCTGCAGGACGCTTACTTTCACATTCCGATCCATCCCGCGTCCAGGAAGTTTCTTCGCCGTTTTCCAGGAGAAGACTTATCAGTTCAGGACTCTGTGCTTGGTCTGTCCACAGCCCCCTCAAGTATTCACAAGAGTTATGTCCACTGTTGCCAAAGCTCTTCATCTCAGAGGAATAAAGATCTCTCTCTCTCGACGATTGGCTCCTTCGTTCCCAGTCTCAGCCTCAGTGCTTGGAGGATTTGCAAGTAACTCTCGACTTGACACAGAAGCTAGGACTTCTAATCAATTGGAAGAAGTCTCACCTATCTCCTCACAATCCAGGATCTATTTAGGAATGAGACTGGAAACAGTTCCTTTTCTGGCTTTTCCGTCAGATCAAAGAATCTCGGACTGTCTCAAAAGTCCAGAACTTTCTGGATATGGATACCTGTTCCGCAAAGGCTTGGATGAGCCTCCTGGGAACTCTGGCGTCAATAGAAAAGTTTGTCTCCCTGGGGAGACTTCACATGAGGCCCCTTCAATTCTACCTCAGGGAGCAATGGAACAGGAAAACGCTTCCAGACTCCTTCTCCTTTCCAATCTCGGACCTTATCAAGGAAGATCTAAGGTGGTGGTTAGATCGAAGAAAATTAGAGAAAGGTCTCTCTCTATTTCCGTCGAACCCGAACCACGAACTGTTTGCAGACTCGTCAGAAGTAGGATGGGGAGCGACGTTGGGTGTAAAAGAAATTTCAGGTTTGTGGAATGCGACAGAAAAAGAATGGCACATCAACAAGAAGGAGTTGAAAGCAATCCACCTGAGTCTCGTACACTTCCTACCATTCGTACAGGGACAAACAGTTCTGGTTCATTCAGACAGCACCACAGCGTTGTCTTACATAAAAAAACAGGGGGGCACTCATTCTTACTCCCTCAGCGAGGTAGCAAGAGACCTCCTTTTGTGGGCAGAGAAGCACAAGATTCTGCTCCTAACAAGATTCATTCAGGGAGCCCTCAACGTGAGAGCGGACTCCTTGAGCAGGAAGCACCAGGTTCTGTCCACAGAGTGGATTTTGCACGAAGAAGTGTGCAAGTCGCTGTGGAGACTTTGGGGTCAACCTCTGGTAGACCTGTTCGCGACGAACAAATCGAACAGGCTCCCAATCTTCTGCTCTCCTGTCCCGGACCAAGCAGCCTTCCAGACGGACGCAATGCTACTGAATTGGTCGGGTCTGGACCTTTACGCCTTCCCGCCGTTCAAGATGTTAGGTGCGGTGTTGAGGAAATTTCAGCACCACTCCAACACCAGGATGACGTTGATAGCCCCCTTCTGGCCTTCCAGGGATTGGTTCCCAGTTCTCATGGATCTCTTGATCGACTTCCCGAGGAGCCTTCCAAACAGAGTAGATTTACTCAGACAGCCCCACTTCAGGAGATTTCACGAAAACCTGTCAAGTCTGCGGCTAACTGCGTTCAGACTATCGAACGCCTACTCAGAAGCAAAGGATTTTCAAAGAAAGCGGCTCAATCCATCGCTAGAGCCAGAAGACCATCTTCGATCAAGGTCTATGAGTCCAAGTGGAATATGTTTCGTTCATGGTGCAAAGATCATGACATTTCCTCTTCCAGAACCTCGGTGACGCAGATTGCGGATTTTCTTTGTTCCTCAGGAATAAGAACCTTTCTGTATCCACAATTAAAGGTTATCGTAGCATGCTGGCTACTGTTTTTCGTCACAGAGGTTTGGATATCTCTAATAACCAAGATATAACGGACCTTATTAAATCCTTCGGTACCTCTAAGAGGTCAGATGCTAAAGTTGTTTCGTGGAATCTTGATGTAGTCCTGAAGTGGCTTATGTCTGAGAAATTTGAACCTATGGATTCTGCTTCTTTAAGAGATCTTACGAGGAAAACCCTCTTTTTAGTTTTGTTAGCTACAGCTAAGAGAATCAGTGAGATCCACGCCTTGGATAAGAGAGTAGGATTCTCTGCTTCAAAAGCAATTTGTTCTTTCAAACTGTTTTTATGGCCAAGAACGAGACCCCTTCGCACCCGTGGCCTCGCTCTTTTGAGATTCCAGTCTGTCGGAATTGGTAGGTAAGGAGCAGGAGAGGTTCCTCTGCCCAGTCAGAGCCTTGAAATATTATTTGCGAAGGACTAAAGATATTAGGGTCCTTCAGATTCCTTATGGTGTTCGGTCAGGAACCCTCTTAGACCGATGTCCAAGAATGCCATGTCCTTTTTATTAGAGATCTGATTTCTGAAGCTCACTCCAATATTTCAGAGAATGATTTGAAAATGTGTAAAGTGAAGGCTCACGAAGTGAGGGCTATCTCTACTTCTCTCGCTTATAAAAGGAACCTCTCCCTTCAAGATATTGTGCAAGCAACCTACTGGAGATGTAAGTCTGTATTTGCTTTGCATTATCTCTCATGGCTGCAGACAGTGTTTGATGAGTGCAGCACGTTAGGGCCCTTTGTTGTATCTGGCACGGTAATGGGTAAAGGGTAAAGGAGGATTAACCTACCTTTACTTACTTGTTTTTGGAGTGTGAAGGTTTTTACGGTTGTCTGTGAGGGTAAGTGTTGGATAGTTTTACCCCACAGTTGGTTTTGGTTTTTATGGTTATGCTTTTCTTTGGTGTTGGGTGACCCTTTTGTAATTCATGATGTTTGTGCTGCGCCTGAGCAGGGGCATACCTGTGGTTTGTCACGGCCATGTCCTAGGTGACTGATACCCAGCTTAAGCAATCTGCGACCAGGTCATTATACCCCAAGCGGTTGCTCTAAGGATAGCAGGTTACTGAGGCAGTAACTGTGGAATCAGCTACCTTAGCAGGTGAGGAACTAAGAAATTTTCTACATTAATAACCTTAATGTTTCCAACAACTCTTTTTAGCTGTCATTGCCCCACCTCCTAAAGGTGTCAATCAGCTATATGTAACTAACAGGTAAGTTGTATGTGTTAAAATGACATTTTTATTCTAAAATAATGTTTAACACATACTTACCTGTTAGTTACATATACGAAAGCCCACCCTCCTCCCCACGGGGACAGGTAGGCAAATTATTCTGAAGCATGTTGGAATAGTTCCTAGTACCCCGACAGAGGGCAGGTAAGGGCGATCACCCGATATTCGGACTGGCGCTGCCGCGCGTTTTGAAATTTTGCCGTGACGTCAAGACTAAAGCTATATGTAACTAACAGGTAAGTATGTGTTAAACATTATTTTAGAATAAAAATGTCATTTTATTATAAAAATGTCATTTTTCTCTTGCACTGATCTTGTTTGACCCCATCACTTCAGCTGTGGTTTCTCTCTTGAGTGTTGTTCAGTTGTCCTCAGTTCAGGGAGAGAGCTGTTGTTTACCTTCCTTTAGAACCTGGTGGAGAGGAAGTGAAACTTTTTCCCTAGGTGTTAATCCTTGGCATTTCTGTCAGTTTGCAGAGTCTAGTGGAGTGCCAGTTCCTCCTTACAGTACTGGCCAATTAGAAGGCTGTCTTGGCTCCTGTCCCTCTGACTCTGTGGCTTTAGCATAGGTATTCCAGTTTTCTCTTGAAGAAGAAGATTGGGACCCTGCATTTTCAGCACAGAGGTCAGAGTTGCACTTGACCCTTGTTCAAGCTTAACTGTTAGTTTCAGGTATTGAGGATAGGAATCTAATTGACAGACATCCTCTTTATACCTAGAGAACACCTATGGGTCGTTTGCCTTTCTTTCTAGGTCTGTATAGTGATTGCTTGCGCTGTCATGTATTAACCCCATCTCTCCCCAAGATTCATAGTTTGCTGTAGACTAGCAAAACCAAATTCAGTGGTTGACTGGTATCTTCCCTTTGCACCCTTCCCAGTTGTTGACAGTATAACCTGTGTTTGTGCTGGTCTGACTGATGCAGATGAGCTAAACAACTTAACACTTGTCTTAGAACTTTGGTCTTATAATATGTTCTCTCCATCCTTCCTTTACAAGGGTCAGGGGAGAGGGGTAGGCGTAAAGCCTGATTTCCCATACCTTTTATGGAGAGGCTAGGGTTTTTCTGAAACCTTCTTAGATTATAGTTTGCCACAATGAACCAAACTCTGATATAGGGCCTTAATAACCTTTTTTATTATATATGACAAGCTGAATAGGAGGTTATAGATGTCAGTTTTCTCATGCTCATGCACATGACGAAGAAAGCATGGAGCGTATGGGACATGGCAAAAGTTTGTGACCTCATTTCCTTATTTCCTTCAAAACAGTGACAGTCAGGTATAAGGGGTTTTCACATAAAAGACAAATGTTGTATCCTTGTTGTAACAGATCTTAATTTTTATGATAAACTGTAGTGTTTGCAGATGCACAACCCTGAATTTTTTTTTATCATAATCCCACCTCAAACCATTCCTGCATTTGTATGAGCTTGCAGATGGAAAAAGTCGGGGGAGTGGGCAGTACTCCCAGGCCCTCACCTATTTGCAATTGGTCATACACCTATTACCAGGCTTCAATAATTAAACCACCTTTTTTATATAAATGACTTACCAAGCAATAACATAGCTAATAGCTTCCTACCATGGCAGACCAAAAATTCAAATTTCGCGGTGGTGCCACCATCGCTAGTGTAGTACCTTTCATCATTTATTGGATTGGTTTCCTGTTACAGTATTGGTGACGTGCTCAGATTTTGTGTGGCCTTTTTTGCAATTAGTGAATTGTTTGTTTTGTTTAGCAATTTTTCACTATTTATCCCTCCTCAATGTGGGACCACCTTGACGTGGTGAGGGGGCTCTTGAGCCCCAGGAATTTGTTCCCGGGTTTGAGTCCAAGAGTCTCATATATTATTACACATTTCTTTGGACTAATTTTGTGGAATTTTTCACTTTTGCTAAAATTTATTGAGCCTGTCAAATAGAAAAAGATATCATAGCTGGGACTGGGTTTATATCCAAAGCTAAATAGTGAGAACTGTGGTAGGATTATCAACTACCCGATAATGTTTGGACCTGAGAGATATCAGATTGATATCTCAAGGACGGAACTATCTGCGGGGCTGGGCCATGGATTCCAGGGGGTCTGGCTCTGGGGATAGGACTCTCGGCATTCTATCCGGTTTGCCTGTAATATGATTAGGGTGGGGATGATTGTATTCTTGTAATGCTCTAAGTCCTAGCAAGCAGGTTTGGCTTACACTTCAGCCACTCTAATCGTATTGTGCCATCCCCTGTGAGGTAGGGTAGGGGCCGGACATTTGGGAGTCAGCTATCACTTGTGCCATTAGTGGAAGAATAAACTCCATGAAAGGCTAATGATATCTTTTGAAAGTTTTCAGGTTTATTATTTTTTTTCTATTCAATCTTTATGAATAGTAAGAATAAAGAGTCGAGTACCCCTGGGAGCTTTGATGATACTGTTTGGCACAGATAACGACCTCTGCACCCACCTTGGAGATTGAAAATTCTCCAAATGTTGACGACCCATGCGAGAAAAAGGATATCCCTGTGAAAAAGGACCTGGCATTGTTACAATGGAACCATTCTCCTTTGAGCCAGATGTTTCTGTGTCTGTGTCCCCATCAAAAAAAAAAAAAAAAATAGTTCAAACTTTTCAACTATGGGCCCTTTGGAGACTAAAAGAATAAATAAAAGAAAATATAGACCTAACTCAACCTTGGTTCACTTTGATTCCCTCTTTGGAGAATCAAACTGGTCAAGGTTTTTGAGTTTACAAGCTCACAAAAATATATCCTTATTAAAATTGGAAAATTACTTGTTGAACCGATGTCCATCACAAGAGATGAGCATAAGACAAATTAAAAAAAGGGAATGGTTGGTTGAAACAACCAGAATCCAGTCAGAAAATTATCAAAACATTAAAAATATAGCAAACATAAATATAAGCATTATAAGGCATGATACCATGAATAGTGTACAAGGCATAGCAATATTACCAAATCTAGAAGAAGAAATACAAAACAAATCAATGTTTCTAGATTTATTACAGAAAAGATACAACAATGTTGAAGACTGCAAAATATATGAGGTCCCAAGCAGGAAAGACAAAAATAAATATATCAAAAAAGCAAAAATAAAGTTCAGTGGCCAGACCTTGCCCTTGAAAATTAAAATACTGGGATTAAACAGGGAACTAAGACCTTATGTTCCCAAACCCATGTAATGCAAGAACTGTTGGAAATATGGCCATACAGCCATTAAATGCAGAAATTTTCCTAGTTGTGCCTATTGCAGTTTGCAAGAACATAAAACACACTGGGACTGTGGCCAACCAAAATGCATAAATTGTGGCCTAGAACATCATGGCAAATCTAAAACATGTGCATTCTATATTTACATTACTGAACTTAAATCACTACAGGAACAAACTGGAATGTTGATCAGGGAAGCAAAGTTAGAACTAAAAGTGAGAGGATTGAATGACCCAGCTAAGAAATTTAGGTATGCAGATACTTCAAAGTCAAACAATACCCAAACTGAAGTGAATGACAATGAAAATAAAGAAATGTCACTAAAAAAATACTTGATCAAAAGAACTCTTCTATGGAGATTGCATACAGCAATGACATTATCCAGTGGACAATAGATTTACCTCCTTACCAGAAATAGATACGAATATTGACATAGAGAAGGACGAAGAAGAATTAAAATCACAAGAATGTGACAAAACAGATAACACAACTCAGAAGAGACAACTAGGTAAGACCCCACCTAATTCCACCAAACAAAGCTGTAAAAAGACAAATAACCCACCAATCTCACCAAAAGCTAAAGTTCAGAAGCAGAACACTAAATCAAACATTCCACTGTCTCCCATAGTAACAATAATACCTCTAGGAGCAGAATCACAAAGTTCAGATGAAATGAAAAACCAAAATATAGATAACTACAATGAAAGCAAAGAAAGTCAACCATCACCAATTATAGGCATCACAAGAAAAACCAAGAAGGAACAACAAACTAATGAACATGAAGATACATGTGGTTGTAGTAAATGCTCTGTAGCAGTGTTCCACAAAAATAAAACTATAACTAAAGAAAGCCTAAGCAAGACCATAAGAAATTTCATGTGGTATAGAAACAAAGAAAAAACAAACATCAAATCTCATGAAGAAGGTTGCTTGTGTACTGAACATTTAGAATATTACAAAGAAAAACATATCAACATTGTAGATAATTCTAAAAAAAATCAAAATAGAAAAATTAAATCAAGATAGTAAAAATGTAACAGTTAACGATATTCAAATTAAAACAACAACAAAAGATTAATCAAGACCTACAAAGATACAAATTAACTTATAACAAATTAAAAAAAATATCAGCTTAAATAATTTAGAGTAATTTGACCACTCGCATATTACACCATTCAGTCGTTATACAATTCAATGGAATATAAATGGATTATTAACGAGAATACCTTTAGAAGAAGTCCAACAACTTAAAAGTGAATACGAGCCAGTGATTACTGTATATGTATGCAACACGTAGGAAAACTTGTTCCAAATATAGGTAAATATCTAGTAGCCACAACAAAAAATGAAAATGATTTAGGAACATCAATATATGTACATAATAAAATGATATACGACGAAGTAGATATAAATTACACTGAATTACAAATTTCAGCAATAACAGTGAAAATTAGAAAATAATTTGTTTGATATTATTAACTTATACAACCAGCCTAATAAAAAGTATGATTTAAACTTATTACATAAAGTAATAAAAGATTTTAAGAATCTCATATTAATTGTTGGAGATTTCAATGCACATAATCCAATATGGGACTACAGTATAACAATATTACACTGGATAAAGATGGAGAAAACCAGAAAACATGATGAACACCAATAGTCCCTGTTGTCTGAATGACAACGAAGTAAATACATATTGCTCCAAAACCCATAGAACACTTTCCTCAATAGATGTCACCCTTTGTTCAACAAATATAGTTGACAAACTAGATTAGAATACTTGTGGTGACTCCTACTCAAGTGATCATTTTCCCATAATAATATCCTTATTAAATAATAAACCGAAACCAGACTCTCCACATTTTAACATACAAAAAGCAGATTGGGACATTTTTAACTTGCATACCAGAAATATACTGCCATATGATTATTTGAGAAATCACAATGAGACAAATGAATTCTTTGTATCTTTCATTAAAAAGGCAGCAAACAAAGCTATTCCTCATTCAAAACCCAATAATATAAAACATAAAGCCCCTGGTGGTCAGATGATCTATCTGAATTAGTACGAGAAAAACACTCTCTAGCAAGAAGGTTAGATACCAGTACCCTAAACAGAAGATTCAATAAAATAAATAAATCAAAACCATTCTTTGAAGAAAATATATTAAAAATGACAAGTGTACTTTTAGAAATAGATGCATTAAAACCTTTATATAATAAAATATCAGCTAAATTTAGAAAGGAAGTCATAAAAGGTAAAATAATATCTTGGAGGTCCTATGTATCGGAAATAACAAGCAAAACATCCATTCAAAAAGTATGGGAAAAATTCTGAAAAATAAATGGAACAGACATTAGACCACCCAGATAAGCTATATTAAATAATGGCAAAAAAATTTTAGATTCCTTCAAAATTAGTAACATACTTGGGGAAAGGTTTGCCAAAATAAGCAATAACCAAAATTTGGAAACAAATTTCAAAAAAGTAAAGAATAAATCAGAATCTATAATACTTAATTTTGAGACAAAGGAAGATATATACTATAATAAGAAATTCAATATGGAAGAGTTGGAATATGCTCTCTTGAACAGCAATAAATCTACTTCTGGAGGTGATAATATTTGCTTTGAAATGATTTGCCACCTAGCACCTTTGGCAAAATCATACTTATTAAAACTTTACAGTCATTTATGGCTCAGAAACTTGTTTCCAGATGAATGGCGAAATGCCATAATAATTCCTATACCAAAACCTAGAAGAGATCCTGGTAATGTGAACATTTATAGACCAATCTCTTTAACAAGTTGTCTATGCAATTTGTTGGAAAAAATGGTAAGTGCGCGACTTACATGGCACATACGTGAAAATAAAATTTTAACTCCTTCCCAGTTTGGTTTACAATGTAATTGATCTACATTAGATTCCCTATCTAATTTGGAAGACCACTTGCATAGAGGATTTCAAAGAAAGCAAATTACAGTAGCTGTCTTTTTTGACATCCAAAAGGCATACGACACTACATGGAGGTATGCAATATTAAAATCATCACGTAATAAGAACATAAGCGGCCAGCTTCCTAAGTTTATTAAAAACTTTATGACTGATCGCACTTTCCAGGTGAGAATAGATAATGTTTATTCCAAGACATTTCCACTTGAAAATGGGGTTCCAGAAGGGAGTGTCCTTAGTGGTACCCTTGTTTACATTAGCAATTAATGATATCAGTAACATGCTACCAGTCGGAGTTAAAAGTAACCTGTAAATGGGTGATTTTGCCATATTGTATATTATACAGCATCACGCATAAAGCATGCAGAACGAATGATTAATAAAACCATAATAAAAATAGATGAATGGACCTCGTCTGTAGGCTTTAGATTTTCCATAGAAAAAACTCAGGCTGTCATGTTTTATAAAAATAACAATTAGAAAAAACGTGAAGAAATAGAATTGAAAATCAGAATCCATAATATACCAATTAGCCAAACTGCAAAATTTTGGGGATTAATATTTGATCTACACCTGAACTGGAAAGCCCATATAACTTACGTAAAATCAAAATGCAAAAGGGTGCTAATTCTAATTAAAAAACTATCACACACAAATTGGGGAGCTGATAGACATACTCTTAACATACTGTATAAAGCAACAGTGTTATCAGTCATTGACTACAGAAGTGAAATATATGGTTCAGCGTCAGAAGCAGCACTGAAAATATTAGATCCAATTCACACTGTACAGGAGCATTTAGATCCTCACCAGTCTCCTCAGTACTGAGCTAATAGATTGTTTGAGTCACTGAACATAGATATACAGGTACCTTCAACAGTGACGTTACCACCCCATTGGACTATGAATACAGTAAGGACTTTCAAACAGTTGAAATGTTTATCAAAAAGTTCCTCATATACCCCAGAACACCATAGACAAAAAACCATAGATCATATAAAACAAAAAAGTTCACATTACGTGATTTATACAGATGGGTCTAAATCACAACATAGAGTAGGATATGCAGCTATATCCCAGAACAAGTTACATCAGTTAACTTTGCCTAATAATGCCTCAGTCTCCACAGCAGAGTTGTGTGCAATCACAGTAGCCATCAAAATTATAAAGCAAATATTCAATAATTTTGTGATTTTTAGCGACTCAAGAAGTGCCATAGAAGCCATTCAAGGTTACTACTCAAAAAATAATATTGTACAGGAAATTAAATATGAACTCCACAAATTGTATAATAATGGAAAAAATATTGAAATATGTTGGATCCCTGCCCATGTAGGGATTAAAGGAAATGAAGAAGCTAATAAAGCAGCTAAAGAAGCAGTCCACATGGCAAGAGCAAATGTAAAAATTCCAATTAGTGATTACATAAGAGATATAAAAGCAATCATTGTAAATAAATGGCATAACATATGGAACGAGGAACCTACAGATAATAAATTGAAACAGATCAAATCCAGTGTTGGAAAATGGAGCTCAACATGTCAGAGAGAGGGAGAGACGCACACAAGTAATTCTGACACATCTGCAAATAGGTCATACTCATTTGACACATGGACACTTGATGAACAGTCCATGTGGCCCTCCTCCTGAATGGCCAGAATGTAAAGTGCTGATAACAGTCAAACATGTGTTGTGTGACTGTCCAAAATATAACCAACAGCAAGTATCAACCTTTGGAAATAAATCGATGGGGGGAAAGTTTGTCGGAGTCTTATACATTTTCAGTCATCCCAATTTTAACATTCATGAAGTGTAACTTAATATACAAAACATAAAATCAAGTAAATTATGCAAATACAGAAGCCCATAGGGCATTTAATGAGTAAAAAAAAATTATTTTTGGAATTTATTCTGAATTTTAATTTTTAATTTTTTTGAAATTTTATTTTATTCCTTTTAATCGTTAATTTTTTTTGTATTTATGGAAATGAGCAAATGTATTTATTGTATACATGTGTTTTAGTGTAAAGCGTGTTCATTTTACAGTTTTTTACATTAAACTTCATTTTGATTCATTCATCATCACCTGAATGACCTATTTGGTCCCAATTCTAGGCCTTTGGCTTAGACCTTATATTTCATCCTAATCCTTTGGGCCAGCTCTATGAGAGCTGGTAGTCAGCTCAGTGGTCTGGTTAAACTATCTTAATAATAACAATAATAATAATAATTCACTATTTGCCATGTCAGATTCTAGTTCTTCTAGCGTTCAGTTTTGTACCGAGGGATGTAAACTAGGTTAAGTAAGATTATGTATGATTATCATACTAAATGTATTAAATGTAGGGGGCAAGATTGTAATGGGGAGATTACTTGTTAGGAATGTCAGGATTGGGATGCACAGCAGTGGAAGGTTTATCGGTCTTATTCCAATAAGCTTGATAAAGATAGGCAGAGGAAGGCTGCTCTTAGAGCGGAGCATAGAGCTAGCTTAGAAGCTATTCCTTTGCCTTCAGTAGCTGAGGGTAGCACTGTTTCTTCTCCACTTATCCCTTCTGTTTCCCCCATCTTGAGCCCTCCTATTGATTTACCACATACTCCTTTACCGTCTTCCCATGCTTCTGATCTCAACACCATCGCCAGTCTTGAATCTAGGGTCGATAAGAAGTTGGAGTTCTTGGCCAATACGGTCATGATTCTAGGTATTGTATATCATTTAAGGCTTTTGTTGATAAAGCTTCTGTTCCAGGTGTGTGTGCTATGAGTGTCAATGTTCCCAGTGCTAGTAAAGTGCAGAGTGAGTGTTGTGTTTTCTGAGGAGGCGGCTGTCCATCCTACTAGTGTTCCTAGATGAAGGTCCTTGTCTCACTACCCTGCACTGGGGAGAAGACATACCAGAGGTCGAAGGGAGGCTGGTAGGGTTTGCCCACAGGCAGTCGTCCCCTCTGTCAAGCCTGTTGCACATTCCCAGTTGTTGACCGAGTGCCACTGGAAAGGTGTGTCTTTTAGTGCACATCATATGTCTGACTCAGAAGATTCGTCATCAGATGGAAGGCGTTGTCTTCCATGTCTCGTCCTCTGAAGAGGCATTCTGCGACTACAGACAGCTCTCCTCCTGTTAAGAGGCTTAAGGAAGTCATTATTAGTCCTCAACCCTCCTGCAGTTTTTATGATCCACCTCCTTCATAAACTCAGATTCGGTAGTCAGCCTGGGACAGTCCAGAGTCTCATATAACGAAAAATAACCCTGTCCCGTATAAATAAAGTATCTAGAGATTCATTTATGTTAACAAGAAGCAAGAAAAGTGCTCTGAACTGAGTTAAATAAGGCGAAATAAACTTACTGCGTAATCGATTTCCAAACCAAAGCATTAATCGCTATGATCGTATTTTATAATACAAAAGCAATATGAGAATACATGAGTATTACTGGATACAGTGAAGTAAAGCATAACTTTTTGAAAGATCCATGGAAAAGATGCATATTTGTTATGTTGACGTTTGTAGTAATATACAACATTAATATGTGAATATAGTGTACAGTATGATGTAGGCTAGGCTACCGTATATGTATATGATATACCATAGTGTAGGCTAAGCTAATTCTTGTTTGTTATTCAGTTTCTCTTTGTACTGAATTATCATAAGTCATTCTGCATGAATCTCCAGAATTAGCTGATAATAATTACTGTACTATACTATATATGTACTGTACAGAGTATAATTTATAGTGTAGACTAGGCTACCATGTATGTATGGATGGTACTAAATACCCTAGTGTAGTCTAGGTTATATTCGAGATACGTTTTTTCCAACAAACGATGGGTTTTTTGGAACCTAAACCCATTGTAAGTAGGATAACACCTGTATATTTACCAAGCAGTTACATAATTGGAGCCCTCCCTCCATCCCCACAGATGGATGTTTTTGGCTCAAACGAATTGATGTTTCCTGCTGAGTTTCTGTCAGTCCTGATAGTGGGATGACCCTGTCACCTACACTACCGATGGTGCCCTGGTGGCGCCACTGCAAAATTTGAATTTTTGGTCTGCTGTGGTAGGAAGCTGTTAGCTTTGTAGTTGCTTGGTAAGTAGATTGTTGTAATTTTAAAGCTGGGGTCTTGCTAGATAAATGAGGTATACTAGGATGATACGCAGCTTACCTTAATTACCATAAAAATCTGGACTCGGGCCTTGAGGCAGCTAAAATTACAAACAAGCTGAAGGCCTACTTCAAGAGGTGAGTGATTAGATAAACTCTGGGGTTTAACTTAATTCATTATATTTACAAAAGAAAACTCATCAGAAGAATGGTAGCGTAATTCTGGTATAATAGGGTGAGAGCAAATGACGGAGAATTTCCTGGAGGGTATACAATGGGTTGCCTGCTTCAAAGGACGTTGAAAACGAAGTAGTGAGCCAGTACGCACACAAGATGATACGCAGATCCACAGCTGAATACTCCTAATTTGTCAAAACACTTATGGTTACTCAACCGAAACTAGCACTGTAATGAAGGAATCGAGGAATTACATAAAAGATGCCTAGACTGAACTCTATTCCAGTGTCTCGAATATCACACGATTACGTTACACTCCTCATAAATGCTTTGCAAATGAAACAGGACAAAATATAAGCAATTCAGGTCTCACTGTAGGTATATCGCACTATGAAGAGAAAGGAGAATCGTTGAAGGGAATAGGGAACATGGCTGACAAAAAACCTTAAATTCTGGTACTTTACCTTTCTTTATGAGCTGAAGTTCTCTTCTTATGAAGGCCAGCAAGATGGAGGGCAAGTGAATTAGTTCACAGCAAAAGTTACTTTTGATACTAACAGACCTCCGCCCACTGGGGCCGCTGACAGAATTCTAGGAGCGAGCATCTCTCTCCAAGGCCCATTATAGATTCGGAAGTTATGTTTTCTCTTCCTAGATGGCGTTGTAATCACTCTGCCCACATGGATTTAGGATTTTTCAAGGGCTGTTTCATGGTCAGGGTAGTTTATGCCCTTTAGGCAAATTTTAGAATTCTGACATGTCCTGAAGTTTAGAAATTTTTACACGGTTTATTCAGTTACAATTGCCACCAGTCTTGAAAGAGCATCAGCAACCTTATTTGTAGATATTGAAATGTTATGATGTCATATTCACCTAGCATTGCTAACTAACATGTTTGCCTGCTTGATAAATCAGATTTTCTGAAAATATATTTAAGAAGTTGATGTCTCAATAAAATATAAATGAAATGTCATACAAAAAATTTACATCCCCCAGTTGTCCATTTTAATTTGGTCCTTTAATGCACTGAAGAAAAAAAAAAAGAGATAGGATGTGTTATACCATCATCTGTTTCCAGCATTACCCTTCTATTGCTATTTAACTTGCATCACCAGTGATTAGAAAATCTATCTCAAAGTTAGGAAAAGTGAAAATATTCTTAGTAATTGCTTCTTTTATTGTTTGAAATGAACTTTGGTGAATTTATAATTAATCCAAAGGCTGTCTTACATCTATTAGGGATGAGATAATCATTAATAGCTCATACACTGTCATGTATGGGTCATACTCCAAATTATATACTGTATGACTCAAAATACATTTTATAACTAGTGATGCTCTTCAAGACTAATCTTTAAATTATATCAGCATAATGCTTCTCAAACTTAAGTTAGTTTGGTGACTTTGTAATGCATCTCCAAGAATAAAAATACTGTCCGAGTAGGTCAAAGCTGCACCAGCAATCAAGCCAAAAGAGATACTCAAGAAATGAGTGAACTTATTCTGTATTCCAGATAAAAGAAAGGAATGGCAATGTTATCAGTGTTGGGCTCTAAAGCAATTTGATGATATCCAGACTTTAAATCTAATGGTGAGGAAAAGTTGAGTTGGTTATGGTATTTAACTTGCAACACAAAATAATGAAAAACTCCAAACGATGCTTAATAACATATAAAAATGTACCAAAGAACCTCACTTAGTCAAACTGTGTAAAACTGTTAAGCATCATTAATTATAGAGTAGTTCTGTATGCCCCCAAGTTATATATGACCTCAAGTTTGACAGTAATTAGATTTTGGGCATGTAAAAGAAAGTGTATTTATTTAGACATGAATAAAAGGCAAGGCATTATGTACAGTTCAAGGAGGATAACTGGGTTATGAGGGGTAATTACTTGAACAGGTGCATGAATTAGAGCAGTAAATTAGTAATAAAATGGGATGTTTCGTCTGTGTAAAGAAAAGTATGATTTGTATTGGATTCTCAGGACAAGATCTGGAATAGCCTTTTTGTATGTAGAAGCTATTAAAAATGTCAGATCCTTTATCTAAGACAGTGCACTGTTGTTAGAGTTAATGAAGTTAAGGCCATGTCTTAAGCCATTTTCAAACACAAGTTATTGGTTGTCCAAGTCAAACTAGCAGCAGAGTAGAGATGCCACAAATACCTTATTACTTTCCTTCAGCATTATGGTGGACTGTGATAGTATAGTAGGGTGAATTCTTTCATACATCTAAACTCATCATCCCTTTTCACTCTACTTATTGTTTCATCCATTACAGACCACAGCATTACATTGTAAGTTTTGTAAAACTTGTATTGGGGAAGTTTCTCACACCAAGGGTATGAGGATCTTATTTTTCACTGGAAGTATATTTGATAACCCATTTCAAACCAAAGTTCAAGGCATTTAAGGTATTGGTTTGTATTTACAAAATATGAAATGTGTATTAAGAAACTTCGAGTAGCATGTCATTTCATTTCATTCTCCATTAACTTGATACCAGCCAATGGTATTGTTGCTGACCCAGATGAGACTGACTTTGTTCCAAAATTAAGCCATAAAAAATGCATTTTTGAAACTTTGTCTCAGTTTGAGGGAGATTTGTCTTAACATATTTTGGGCTACTTTTTAGTATAGGTATTAAAGTTTAAGGGAATTAAGAATTGGCTTAAATTGGGAAGGGATCTACAATATGCCTAAAAATGATGACCAAAGCTGTCATCTGGCAGGGCCCCTGCGTACCCATCTACTGGAATGTCCCATGAACACAGGAGACCTACCCAATTTAACTCTTTGTTGGTGGCCAAGAACAAGATAATAAAAGTGAAAAACTTCAGTGACAGTGAAATCCCCTATGAGTTTTTCACTTTTATTATCTTGTTCTTGGCCACCAACAAAGAGTTAAATTGGGTAGGTCTCCTGTGTTCATGGGACATTCCAGTAGATGGGTACGCAGGGGCCCTGCCAGATGACAGCTTTGGTCATTATTTTTGGGCATATGATGTTTTGTTGGCTATTTCAGGAATCATAGTCTCATCTGTTTAAAACCTTTCATTTTATCTTAATTTTTAATTATATGTTTTGTACACTATTTGTGCTTACGCATTGCAATACTGTATCTAATTTCAGAGTTTTCCAGCCAAAGAAATTAGGTTAAAATTTGGACATCATGGCTATGGATGTTACTGAAGGTTATACATTTTAGATCTTGTATTATGGAGATTTCTGCCCAGTTTCTCTAAGAAATACAAAATGAAAGATATGTTCAGGACTACATTAACTGTGAAATATAAATGTGCAAGACCATCACTAGTCAAACTCTGTTATCATTAACATACAGTCTAATATTCTGAAGCTGTGAATACTATACTGTATTAGGTTCATGGCATCATCAAAGAAATGAGATTTATATTAACATAATCAGGGATTATATTTAATTTTTAATACACATGCACTCAGTGCTGTATATAAGTGCTTTAGTTTTAATGAAAATTTTTAATAAAACAATTTAGTTGTTCTTGGGCAAAAATATTTGATTTGAATTGGTGCAGTGTAAGTTCATTATATACAGTACAAAGGTAAACTTGTGTTTGGTTAAAAAAATCATGTGTTTAAATTATTCTCGTATCATGTTTGATTGATTTAACTATTTAAGAGAAATTGTAAGGTATCCCTAACCTATTGTACGGTATCCCTGACCTCTCAATGAATGATTTTTAGTAAAATTATAGGTTTTCTTAATAGAAATCAGGCAGAGAAGTAGTACTCCTGTATGCAGGGGATTTGGAATTGGTTAATTGGAAGCAAAATAATAGAACAAGTTTGATGTCTGAAGACTAACTAAAAGTAGATCTTCGTGCAGCATGTATGAAGTTAACAGTCATTGAAACATTTAAGAACAGAAGGTTAACATGGAATCAGAATATTCCTTGGAACTTCCTGTAAAAAGTGAAAGTGAAGACTATTTGTCACTTTGCCAGATCAAATGTGAAAACAAGGATTTGGATTGTTTTAATGAAAACTCTATTGACAATGCTTTGCCTTCTAAGCCATCCACAGAAGTTCTGCAATATTTATGTAAAGATGATTCAATAGAGAAGGAGGAAGACCCACTTAATTGTGATCAAGAACGCAGAGAGGAAGTCAGTACTGATGCAATTGTAAATTTACATACAGATGTCCAGGCTGGCAATAGTTTACATTCTGAATCATGTAGAAAACAATTTCACCCTGAAGGGAATCTAGAAGATTCCCGTCAAACTAAGAAAGGAAAAAAGAAATTTTCATGTATTATATGTGGGAAAAGTTTTTCAGGAAAAGGCTATCTTAGAAAACATATGTCAGTTCACACAGGTGAGAAGCCTTTTATGTGCAGTAAATGTGGAATAGCATTTTCAGTGAAATATAAGTTAACAGTTCACATGAGAATTCACAAAGGAGAGAAAGCATTCAAGTGTGGTGATTGTGGAAAAGAATTTGGTAAAATGAGTCATCTTAAAACTCACATGGGAATTCACACAGGAGAAATGCCATTGACTTGTTCTGAATGTGGAAGAGGATTTTCTAAGCCTAGTGACTACAAAGTACACATGAGAGTTCACACAGGAGAAAAACCATTCTTATGTAGTGAATGTGGGAAAACATTTTCTCGTATGAGTCATCTTACATGTCACATGAAAGTTCACACTGGAGAGAAGCCTTACACCTGCTCTGAATGTGGAAGAGGATTTTCTGTGTCAAGCCATCTCAGAAGGCACATGAAAATACACAAAGGAGAAAGACCATTCTGTTGCAGTGAGTGCGGGAAAACATTTTCTCGGAAAAGTTATCTCGTGTGGCATATAAACTCTCACACTGGAGTGATGCCTTTTGTATGCTCTGAATGTGGAAGAGGATTTTCTCAGGCAAGTCTTCTTAGATTACACATGAGAAGACACACAGGAGAGAAACCATTCACGTGCAAT
This sequence comes from Macrobrachium rosenbergii, assembly GCF_040412425.1. Taxonomy (NCBI): domain Eukaryota; kingdom Metazoa; phylum Arthropoda; class Malacostraca; order Decapoda; family Palaemonidae; genus Macrobrachium; species Macrobrachium rosenbergii. The sequence continues at coordinate 27,306,579 of NC_089780.1, read as the reverse complement.
GAATGTGGAAAGGCATTTTCTCGGAAAAGTTATGTTACAAGTCATATGAAGAGTCACACTGGAGAGAAACCAGTCACTTGTTCTTAATGTGGAAGAGGATTTTCTGGGCCATGTGATCTAAGAAAGCATACGAGAATTTACACAAGAGGAATGATTTACATGCAGTGAACTTGGTAAAGCATTTTCTCGGAAATGGTACTGTATCTCAAATTTTGCATGGGAATTCACTCAAAAAAGAAATCATTTGTTTGCTATGACTGTGGAAGTGGATTTTTCCAGAAAAAAGAATTCATGCAGTATCTAACTACTTGATTGCATGCAAAGTATGTGAAAAAAAGGTTTCCTAGAAGAAAAAGTGTAAACTACCTCAGAAGACATAATTTACAGACAGGTCATGTATTTCAGGTGATGTGAAAGAAAATATTTTCAAATAAACTTGAATATCTCATGGGAACTTGGTGAAGAATTATCCTTGGCCATTAAAAAAGATGATTGTTGAAATTGATGTTCTTTAGAAAGAAACTATCCTTCATAAATAAATTTTTTGGGAGAGAACATTTTAAAAGAACTTGGAACTTGTATAGAAAATAAGTCCATTTTATGTAAGTTATAGAATAAAATTTATTTTGTATAAGGTGGAAAATATTTTCCCTGGGAATACTCTGAAATTATAAAAGAATTTAAATAACATGCCAAAAAATTACTCAAAACCATTTTATATGTGGTTTTGAGGAATAAGTTAAACAAAAATTTCTAAAACAGTCCTACCTTTACTGATGATAAGTAAAGCTTGAGAAGTGAGTGATCAGATTATGTAATTGTTATTGTCATTTAGGTTTTATTGCCAGATTTTTATGGTACTTAATATTTTTGTGTGTTAGTAATTAATTTGAATATATCTTTTGGGTTGAAAAAAGCATATGCTAAAGTAATACTTATCCAGAGATGGATTTGAGGTCAGAAGCTCATAAATAGTTTTTGCTACTGAATGTGTTGATATAATTTATACAAAAAGTATAGAAGCACTGTGTGTCATACTGTTTTATTATCAGATGTAATTCAACTTTTACATTAAAGTTCACAAAATTAGGAATATTATTACCTGTTTTTATATACTAAATGCATATTTGTTAAACAGGAATTCATATATTTTGTTTGAAAAAATTTTTGTTGTACAAATCATCCTTTACTAGTCCCACTAGGCCAGATTAAGTTACATGTGAAAATTTCCAAGTGAGAGGCACAACTAGCAATTGAAAGTCTATATGGGGAAGCCCCCTCTCTTCCACTATTAGTGCCTTGTGATCTACTGGCAACTGCAAAGTATGGTGGTTCACTGAAACTGCAAGGAAGGAAAATGACACTCTTTGCTAGGCTAGTAAATTACACGAATCCATCAAGGCATTAACAATTTTGTTCATATGAAACAAATTGATGCTTTAGGCATCATTATACCTAATTTTAAAATGTTGCCTGCATTCATTTTTGTTAGATATCAGCTGCAGGAAGGCTCAGAACACCTTAAGTAAACCATGAAAGAGCATTGTCTTACTGAACACTCGTGAGATTTGCTTTCAATGTACAAGTAATGTTTGTAGCAGATTTTCAGTGTGTAGTGTCACTGTTGGCCTGGGATGCAGTGATAAGTCTCTTAGAGCATATTTTCCCCTCATGCTACCAATTGTTCCAACCTGGCCCCAAAGGTTGCTAGATGCTAATTGAGTGCAAAGCATTGAGAGATGATTCTATACCTTGTTCATTCTAGTGCCATCTTGTAATCACTAGCTTGGTTTAGTAACTTAAAGTAGATTGTCCTTCTACTGCTATCCTACCAGAGAAAAGATATACTTTATCATAACATACAGTATTCCATCTTTTTTAACAGCCATAGATTGTCCTTCTACTGCTATCCTACCAGAGAAAAGATATACTTTATCATAACATACAGTATTCCATCTTTTTTAACAGCCAATATATCCATGGCATTGCCACTTCCAGTCTTTCTTAACAGCCAGTATATATCCATGCTATGCTGCTTCCAATCTTTCTGAACAGCCAGTATATTATCCATGGCATGCCACATCCAATAGTTCTCAACAGCCTGTATATATCCATGGCATACCAATTCCAGTCTTTCTTAACAGCCAGTATGAATCCGTGGCATGCCACATCTTGCCAAATTTAGTACTGAATTTCAGTATACAGTAGTAACCACACAACACAAAATGTTGTAGAAGTATAATGAAGTTATTTTTGGCATGCTGGAGAGTAATATACTTTACTTCATTGTCCAATGTTCGTTTTATAAATCTGCTTTATAAACTTTATCTACACAGAAGTAAATAAAAAGACTTCACTAATATTTATGTTTTTTACCAGCTTACAAGAGCTACAGCATCAACAATCTATTTAGATCTTTATACAGTATTAAATAGTTATTTTACGGTATCTGAAGAAATGTTCATTTTGTATTTGATGAATAAAGTTTGTTTTTGTTTTAAAGATGTTTCATGGAGTATCCTAACACAGCTTTAGATATCACAGTGCCAAATTAAGTACACATAAGATAAACATCACAGATTTAACTTATGAGTTTTCTGCAGTTATCCAAACTCCCCTTTGACATGAAACACCATCTGTACCAGTTTCCTTTCTTAATGCTACCATGAGAACATTATCTTTTTAGTTAGTCCCCTTAGGTGTTATACTCAGCTTACTTGCTGTGGATGGCCACCAATGTTGCAGATGTTTAATATGTATCTGGCCATGAAGGTAAAGGTGAGTAGTACCCTCATTTCAGTTTTGAGATATTAATATTGTAATGTATAAACGACACTATTGTTCTTACAGTAAAGACAGATGACCTGTTTGTTATTCATTTTTATTTAATCAAGTCATTCTTTCCTTTTACATATGGAATGTTTTTAATATTTTTAAGAATAACGAGCTACAAGGTTTTATTATGAAATAACAATAGCCATCATTACATCTTACAGTACCAGAAAGGGACCATTACAAATTACATTTAGAATCATAAAATGTTCTTAATATGTGAAATGTCGGTTATTGTTTTTTTCTCGGCATTATGTCATTATAAGCTAATGAATCCACTTGAAAATTAAACAGTGAATATCACACCCTGAGGGAATACGTTAGTCAGTGACAGCCGAAATGCTTCTTTTGCAAGAAACTCCATGTATGAAAGCTATGGTTTATTCCCATGAAAAATACAAATTATTTTTAAAAATTGTTATTTTAGGCTGTTGCTTCGTGTGACTCGTGATTTTGACCTTCATCTCGATCACAAATTTTTATAGAACATCTTCCTCCCTCTCTTTTTACACAGGACAGTTGTTACATCAGTTTATGGATCTCTCTCTCTCTCTCTCTCTCTCTCTCTCTCTCTCTCTCTCTCTCTCTCTCTCTCTCTCTCTTGAGGATCATCATTGTGACATTTGTTTATAATATGAGGCAACCAATCAGTTCTTTTTTCTCTTTGTCTGGATAAAGGATCCTTATTGTTTTAGTTTTATGATAATAAGAAGACTCTCTCTCTCTCTCTCTCTCTCTCTCTCTCTCTCTCTCTCTCTCTCTCTCTCTCTCTCTCTCTCTCTCTCTCTCTCTCTCTCCTGTATGCCATCAGCTATCTGCATAAAAGGAAAAGGAACAAAGATGATAATAACATTAATGAAATACAGTTTGTGAGCCCAAAATATTGCAGAAAACTTAGCAAATCCATGCTGTGTCAAACAATTCTTCATGCTATATGGATCATGCCTTTGGAGTCCATCGAAAGAAAAATTGTTCTGAAGGTGAAATGGGACACTGACTGCCTGTAATAAATAATGCCCAGACATTTAATTTTCCGCTTTAATTTAATCTTTTTACATTCTTATCAGCTTCCGTCCTTTGTACCATATTGAGGTCACATGGCTTCACCACAGGAAATTCTATGCTGAAACCATGTGATGCGAGAGGGGGCTTTTGAACATGAAGAATCTCTTTTCAGCCAGTTCAGATTTAAATCTCTCTCTCTCTCTATACCCTTTTCTCCGTCATTAGTATTACAATCTCTTTCATTTTATTATCTTTCTTCTATCTTACTATCCGACCTCTGTAACTACTACACGCACTTCCAAGGCTGATATTGGGTACTATATGAGGTAAATAGTGTGAATTTGTTTATATTCATTAAAATTTACTGCTTAGATGAATAGGAAAATGGGTCTTTGTTGGGGAAGTGGATTGTATTCAAAGCTAATTCTGAGAGTTGTGAGTGACTTCAGCCAACCCAAAGATGGTTTGGACCACTTTGTTGGAACTATCTTCAAGGTTGGCAACTGGAATCCCGGGGGGGAGCAGGTCCTTGGGTTAGAACTCTGCTTTAGTCTGTAAGCTTGTCATTACAGATAAAAGAGAGAATGACTCCATGTTTACAGGGCAGATTTAGCATACACTTAAGCCTCTATCTGCTTTGGTGCTATCCTGTATGAGTAAGGTATAAAGTAGACTACTATTGAGTAAGTCGACTCTATGCCAATCATGGATAATGTAAATTTACTGAACTAATAATACTTTCTTAAAATCCTTAAGCAGTTATCATATATCTTCAAGATTTTTTCATGAACCCATCCAAACATGGATACCCTCCCTTGGATCTCCTGACTTCCACTAGGCATTAATGATGGCTTCTGCACCTTCTGGTGACTTTAACCCCGTCGAAACCCAAGCACTGATATGGACTCTTATTGACTTCTCCCAAACCAGATCACTGGGATGCTGAGGTGTCAAGTTGTTGGTGGTGTAAATGAAGATACTGTACAGTAATCATCTACTGTATTGCATATGCATCCGAAAGTCATTAGACTGTGAAGCTTTGTTCGACAGCATGAAACTTTAAAGCTTAGTGCAAAGGCTTAAGTTTACAGTTACATCTGATTATAAGTACTTTGATGCACTACATCCTTAGACAGGGCTGCTGCAAAGGGAGCTTTACTCACTTGAAGGAACAGCTTTTGAGTTCAAATTTTAAGATCAATTATTTATTTACTGCCATGGATGAAGGATATGATTTTATTAAAAGTTAAAGCTTGTGCCAGACTCAGTTTTTTAAAGAAATTCTCCAGCTTCGATGTAGTATAATGCTTCAGATAAAGATGATTTAAATTCACAAGAGCCTCTTAATGTCTCCAAAAGATGATTAATAACATTGTGCCTCAGAACATCAAATGACAAAGTAAAACCATTCTACATACTGATGATACTGAGATAACTATTGATTTCTTCGAAGATCTACCTCTCGGAGGAAGGAGAAGCTGATGCCCTCTCCTGTTTATAAAGTTAAGAAACTAGGTGGGAACAACCGCAAATTCTTATTGACTTCTTCCCAAACTTTGGGATATCTGCCATTCAGAAATAAGACATTTAAAAGCTAGCCAGTTTCCAAGTGTCATCAAACTGGCTACACTGAATTAAAGTGTCAGAGTAATTAGAAATGCCAGGTCTGTTCAAAAGAGTTTAACCTGAAGTCAATGTCTTTTTGGTAGGTTTTGCTTGCACTTTAAAGGTGGCCATTCACTAATTCTAAGATATGCCCACAACATAGATTTGGAACAACAAGATGTCCTTGAAACGAAATGCATCTGCCTTGGAGATATATATATTCTAAAGGAATTCAGTTAAGTTACTCCTTACTATCTCTGGGGATTTTATGATATTCTCAAGCACGCGTTCATTCGTGCTGCATTGGACACAAACACCATTAGGACATCAAATTCCTTTGCTATGCATGCTGAATATCCCACACCTACTAGAAATCCATTTTCTCAAGAGGACCAAATCCATTTGCCTAAACCACTAACAATCAGAGCTCCCAATATTCCATCCTCCAACTAAGGTAAACGGGTAAAACAAAATTGTTTATACGACGCTTACTATCCATCCACAGCCGGTATGAATGGTAAAAAAAACCATAATAATGGTTTAAAAAGTGAAAACATTTTCCATTGGAGCTGCAAGGGGCTGAGAGATAGAGCAGAGCAACCCAAGGCTATTCTTCACGATCATAATCCAAGAATTGGATTAACCTCACTTAGGATGCCGTGCCCTAACCTGGCTGGGCGGAGGGGGGTTTTTGCCTTCCCTGGACACCCACAAGTAACATTATACATCGGAGACATGGACTAAGCTTCCATTCGGAGGTAGTCCGGTCGTTCTGCAAACTGCCCTTGTTACACTTAGCCTGAAATTCATACAGTTGGTGTAAAAAAAATGGTAATTCTGCTGAAAAGCTTGGCAAGAGACTTATTTTTTACCAGGACCATGTTAGATAATTAACCTTTCCATCATTGACCGAATTATGTTTTTTCCCACATCTCCTATTGGTAACTGTGCTCATGGAGCACACTTATAATGAAAGCTGTGAGTGAAACGAAATATGAATGTGTAAAGAATTTATTCATATCTACTGATATTGTGAGTGCCTCAGTATTATAAGAAGAACATTATGCAAACTTTCCATTATCATTTGTATGCAAAGTTTTATGTTATCAAACAAACACGTTATAGCTTGATTGGAATAAAATTATCTTATCTGAGTGAAATCGTGAAATGATGAGAAATGTTTCCCATGGCGACGAGTTGCCCTTGTCCGCAGTCTAAAAAATAGTTACAAAATCTTTATGTACCAAGACTTTATTCGGTAGTGTTATATCTAGCTTTATTAATAGCATATTCGTCTTCTTTTAACGTGCTTTTTTCCCATCTGTATGGGGTAAGCACGACGCCTTCTCTTTGAAGGACTTTGATTTGGATTTGGGGTAGACTTTGTAGTCTCGATCGGCTGCCCTGCCTGCAATCGCTTAGACCCCGATAACGTATGTATGTAAATAATTAAAAATCTTCTATTTGAAAAGTGTGCATTAGTTTTTTATCAACGCTACTTCCAACACATACAGTAGATTAACAATTTGTTTTTCAGGAACTGTTGCTTTTCATAGAAACACACATAATAAATCTATAATTTAAATAATTGTTTGTGTCATATCATCTATCAATATGCCATAAATATTTCAATGTAAAACCAAATATACCTCACAACCCCTTCACTTTCATAATAATGTTGCGGAATCTGGCGACATCGGTGAGAGTATCTCGAAGTGAAATAAATATTAAAATAAGGTCAATAGTACACATATAAAATAAATATTGTTACTTTATTATCTAATTAATAAATCATTAATCTTACTGAGCGAATAAAATTATAAATCTATGAGTAGATATTTACCAAGGTAGACTTCTGTACGAATGCTTAACGTCATGACGTCACTTCCCTCTTTTCTCTACAATCCCGTACCACGATGAGGTAGGGACGTAAATTTTTATAAAGTTTTCTGTTTATTGACAGTTGTTGAGTTATTTTATCTTGTGTGATGGTGTACATTGTAAACTGAAAGGCCGTTATATTAGTGTAAACTCGGAAAGTTACGTAGAAAATCGTCTGGTTGAGGAAATGCCAAAAGTTTGTAGACTTGATACAACATGTGTTGCTGTCGTGTTCCGTCGACTGTTCGCATCGTTGTTGCCCCATGTTGAATTTATTCGATTAAAATTGTCTCACCGTGAGAGTTAACTTGCGTATCACGTGGTTACGTTATATTTAGCATGCAGACTAATGATAATGTCTGTAGATTTTCTCTAGACTTAGAAGTTCTTATTCTGTGGGCTTGCATAAATGCGGAGTAAACCTTTGCATGACATGCCGCTCTTTGGCGAAGTTTATGTGCGAATTTTCTCTACAGTTCTTTGTTACTTTTACAGTTGTTTTGAATGCTAGATTGGAGGAATCCCTCTCCTTCCGGTGGTCCTAATTAATATACAAGAATGTGAGTGGTTGGGCTAATCCATACCTAATAAGACTATTTTTGTATAGGCTACATGAAAGGGGTTGACTGTAGACCGGGTACTGTAAAGTATCCTTAGAAAAGAACGGAAATGTTAAAAAAAATCTAGAACGGGACGCGGGACAAACTCCCTCGTGCTAGAGGTTAGGTTAGGATGTATTGGGTTTTTTAATAGCTTAACCCCCCCCCCCCCGTCTGCATTGGTTCTGCAGAAACTAGGCTAGCTTAACTGATGTTTGGTAAGCATACTTTAAATAATTTAATCCAAAATGACATTGACTGCAAAGGTCAGCGTTTGTGGACGGTATGGTCCTTATTTGTTGGAACTACCAAAATTTCGTTTTGTATTTTAAATGTACATGCAGCAAGTATAGAATGACAGGAACAGGTTTTGCGAACGAAAACAAACCTAACCTTTCCTATAAAGCCATGTCATGACCTAATCAGACCTACCTACCTTAACCTCGCGTAGGATGCCTTGCCCTAACCAGGCTGTGGGGAGGGGGGCCTTTGCCTGTCCTGGACCCGCTAAATAACATTATACATGGACTAAGCTTCCATTCGGAGGTAGTCCCGTCATTCTGCAAACTGCCCTTGGTACACTTAGCCTACAATTCATACACTGTTGATGTAAAAAAAAAAAAAAAAGTTATTTCTACTGAAAAGCTTGGCAAGAGACTTATTTTTTACCAGGACCTTGGGGATGAATGTAACAATTAAGGGGGCTAAATTTCTCACATCTCGCATGTACTGCATTATATGCACCCTTTTGTACATTGCTCAGTCCCAAAATTATATTGATAAACAGTACAGTATCTCCATGTGGATCTCTTGTATAGTTATCTAAAAAGCAAGTTAAATCACATTTACACATAAGCATCCTTGTGTATCAGAAGCATGAAACAGATTTAGTAATTCTGGTGTACCTTTCTAGATCCTTGTATCTCTGTCCAAGTCAAGGCACTGAATAGGTAACGTTGAGAATAACAGGAGGAAGCTCTAACACTACCTCCAAAGGGAAGCTTAGTCCATGTTTCCTATGTTCAGTGTTACTTTGGTGGCTCCAGGTCATGGCCTGGTGCTGTAGATAGGGTTAGGAGGCAAGGTTTGGTTAGTTCAAAAGACACATCAATCTAGTAAAGGTTAGGTTTTTGTGTCAGCAGAACCTGTCCTCTCAACTCCATTTTTTCTTTTCCAATTTTTTTTTTTTTTATTTAATGTTTTAATAACAGCTCAGATTTTTTATCTTCCCTTTATACAAGAGAAAGATGCCATAACACAAGGTGGTTATTACAGTGCCATGCACAGAAGCACAGTTGTAAGAGTGAATAATTATATCTGTAGCAGAAGGTATTAACATTGAATAGACGCTAAATGCCCAATTGACTTACTTTAACTTTAACAGCCTAGATTTTTAGAATTTCCCCTTTATATGAGGAAAGTTCCTTAACACGAGGTGGTGGTTACAGTGTCATGCACAGAAGCAGAAGCACAGTTGCAGTAGTGAATAAAATTATATATTTAGCATAAGATGTAAAAATTAAAGTGAAACCGAATGCCGAGTTGACTTACAGAAACAGCTCAAATTGTTTCTCCATTAGCCTATATGAGAGAAAGGTGTCTTAATACAAAGTGGTGATTACAGTGTCATGCACAGAAGCACAATTGCAAAAGTGAATAATTACATCTGTAGCATAAGATATTAACATTAAATTGAAGTTGAATGCCCAATTGACATAATGTAGTCATTTGTACCTGTTTTTACTCATGATATTTGGTTGATTATATTTAATAAACCCTTTAGCTTTGATAAGTTTCAAGGGAGACTGCTCAGTTTTGTTTAATTTTGAAGCAAAATAATTATGTAGGTAGAATGAGTAGAAATTACAAGATATAAAAAAAATCAGTCCCCCCCCCAGTTTTCAATAAAGTTTTGGTTTTTATCCAAAGCACCCTTGTTTAAGGTTAGTTATTGCATTGCTAAATTTGAAAAAATAAAAAAGCATCATGTCTTCTGTAAGAAAAGTGATGGTCATGCACGTGAATGCGGGAAAAACATACTTTTTTTTTTTTTTTTTTTTTTTTTTTTTAAGACCCACAGCTCAGACAATAATCCAGGTACCCATAGCTCAGTGTTCAAGGAAGACTTCATTTTGTTTAGTTTTGCAACTGAATGATTGCTCTAGACTGGCATAAAAAGCCACCAAAATAACTTTATTTAGATGCAGTAATGTGTTGAAGTCATGAGATAAAAGAAAATTTTGCATTTTCTACCCCGAAAAAATATTTGCAATAAAGTCTAATAACTGAAATTTCTTGGATTGCAGTTCGCTCAAGGTACAGAAGCGGCTTGCCGCTGAAGTGTTAAGGTGTGGCAAGAGGAAAGTTTGGCTTGATCCTAATGAAATAGGAGAAATTGGCCAAGCCAACTCTCGTAAGTATTGTTTCTGTATGTTCAGAATGTCCATGTAAACAAATTTATATTGGTTTATATAATGGACATGTCAGTGTCCAACTTGTGAACATTGGAAATTAGTTTTATTATAATATGCCACCAATGTTTTTGCAGGTCAAAATATCAGAAAGCTAGTTAAGGATGGTCTTATAATTAAGAAACCCCCCAATGTGCACTCCCGTGCCCGCTGCCGCAAGAAGCAGGAGGCCCGACGAAAGGGCCGTCACATGGGTTTTGGTAAGAGGAAGGGTACTGCTAATGCACGTATGCCCCAAAAGGTGAGTTGAACAGACAATTTTACATTTTTTCTCTTTTCTTTCTGAAAAATAACACATTAAAAATGGTAAAGACTGACTGGACAAAGTAATACAAGTAATATACTTAATTTTAAACAGCATAGTTGCATACACAGTGCAAGTTCCTCAAATGTTAAATTCGTTTCAGGTTCTTTGGATTCGACGTATGAGAGTTCTGCGTCGTATGTTGAAGAAGTACCGTGAGAACAAGAAAATTGACAGACATTTATATCACGAGCTGTACATGAAGGTGGGTTTCAACTTTTTCTCACATAATTCATTGGAAGCATATAATGAAACAATGTGCATAGATGGGAAGATGGTGACATCATAGTGGTTCCCATTAGAAACCAGGTTTTGGGTGAATCATGGCATTATTTTATATGCGTTTTGAGACAGGCAAATGTTTGTGGCAGGTGAATGTGTAAGAGCCCTTGGAAGCAGTTAGTTTGTGTGTTAGCATGCATGTGTAACCAGCTGAGGTAAAGTTTCTTATTGTGATGATAACGTACATAATGACTTGTTTGCCCTTTGGGTAGTTGACCATGTCTTCAATATTATATATTGCCCATGGTTATGGTTGTAATACTGTATGGTAGATTTTTTCTTATTCATTATACAAAGTAAAATGTTGGGTGCTTGTTGCTTACACAGTAGCCTCAGGATTTCCCTTCTAATAAGTGCAAAACTTTACAGTATAAACCATATTTGAACATTTCAAGATACATAAAGAGCAAACAACAGTAGTAATATCTAGCTTAAACTAAGATTTACTGTATGAATGTCAATTTAAAGAGCAAAAGTCCCCATAGTAATTAAGCAGTTAAGCCAGGAGTTAGTGTGTTTTAACATGTGATATTGCCATGTTTATGAAATGATTTTTAAGTTAGAAGTACCTTTACAGTACATTTTGCCACACCTAATTATATATGTTACTTATTGAGGGAAGGCAATTTAAGTGAAAGTTTGACCCAGACATAATAGTTGGATTATTGTTAATGCTTCTTAATTGTTGTTTGTGACAGTTGAAATTCTAGAAGTACATTAATGATGAGGCATTTGACTTGCAAAAATAAATACCAGTGGTTTAATCTTGAAAAATTTGAGCTTGGAAAGTAAAATTGGATATTGTCTCCCTCAACAGGTCAAGGGTAATGTCTTCAAAAACAAGAGAGTACTTATGGAGTACATTCACAAGAAGAAAGCAGACAATGCTCGTGCCAAGATGTTGGCTGACCAGGCTGAGGCTCGTAGATCTAAGGCTAAGGAAGCCCGCAATAGGCGTATGGAGCGTGTTGCCCAAAGGAAAGCAGATGCTCTTAAAGCTAAAGATGATGCTGATCAGTAAATTTAATGGTGAGCCTTGGTTTTTAATATCCTTCATACTCTTGAATTGCAAATTTGTATTCATATCTACAGCTCAGAACTTTGGACTATTATACTGTCCAAATTACTAGTCTGCCTTGAAGGTCTGTATTAATAGGTGGCAGGCTCTGTGTAATAGGCCCACATCTTGCGATTGCAAATGATCTAACAGATCAGTCTAGTCTTGAAGGTCTATATTAGTAGGTGGTAGGCTGTATGTAATAGGCCTACATCTTACGATTGCAAATCAACAGCAGCCTAAACGTGTCATGTACTTTTTCTACTAGTTATCCAGTGATCTGGGTAAACTTTCTAATATCTGGTTTTTAAATTGCTCTTTCATTTAATAAAGAATATGGGTACTGTATGTTAGGAATGGTCTCATGGACCAAACCCATAAACTACATCGACCCACATTGAATTTAACTATAAATTAGGATGTAAATTTTACTACTAGTATAAATAGTAGTGAATCCATGTGGCCCTGAGACTTTTATTTTAACCCATTGGATGGGTTAAAATATAAAATCCCCTATTGTGTTGTTTAAACACCTATCATGGGCTATAGTGTTTCAAGAAGTTAATAGTTTTACTAGGTAGCATTTTGAGTGGACAATGCAAAGGACAAAATGTTTTACTAGGTGAAGTGCACAACTAGTCATTCCTGATTAGAGCCAACTAAAGTATTTAGGTAAAAGAGCCCTCCCTCCATGTTGCAAGTATGTTGGCACATCATTGTACTCCTCCAAAGAGTAATGACATACCAATGAATGTATGATGGGGGAAACATCTATTTGCTGTAAAATCCAATATTTGCCAAAGCATGGTCACCCTTTTAACCAATGCACTTATGTTGAGCAGCCACATGACCGCGTAATTCGATTACAGTATTGCAGACCCCCATACAACTCGACCCTGTAGAGCAGTGGTGCTGTCAGTGCATTACTTGAGGGTCTTTGCAGCATCCCTCCGTCCCCTAACTGCAACCTCTTTTTCGTTTTACTGTATCTCCATTAATATTCTCTTCCATCTGACTTTTCACCCCCTCTTACAACTGTTTCATAGTGTAGCTCAGAGGTTTTCCTCCCGTTACACATTTCAGACCTAGATGTCAATTTCCCTTTCAGCATTGAATGACCTCATAGGTCCCAGCACTTGGCCAATGGTTGAAAAACTGTTCCATTTCCCATACCACTCACCAGTAGCATTTGCATCCATACCACTGCCTTGACTGGAGTTTTCCTTTGCTCTTTCTAGTTGCCACAGGGATAGATTTGCTTAAATGATTTCTGGTTTTACTTTGCATTCTTCCATCATGTTGACATGTCAAAGACACCTCCTTTTGATTATGGAGTTATCATGTCATCTACATAGTTACTAAGCAGGTGCCTCCCTTTTCTGCAGGTAATTGTTTTTTAATGCTATACACCTTGCATATACCAAGTATTTACAATGATAAATGCTTAGTACATTTGTTTTCTTTTAAATTTTTCTGCACTGATTTATCTACATCATTGTTGACCAAATTCATCTGGCAGACTAGGTAGTGTCTTCAGTTCACTTTAGTTAGTGCACAATAGCATAATCCTTTTGTTCAGGATGTCCTCCCTACCCTTGGGTTCAGTGGCCACCCATCTTGGTCTTTTGCCAGATGAGTTAAAATTTCAATATTGAGTACTACCTATTTCTTGTTGCATGGCACATGCCCTGCAATTGCCTTACCATAGTCTGAATTTGGTTTTTCCGACAAAGTTTTACAGTCGCCATTGAGTAACATTTCATAGGATGCTCCACTGTCATTCCTCTTGCTTACATTGTGGTACATTCTTTTATTTACTTTTGTACTACTGTACTCTGTTCTCACAGGGGATTCATTTTATGTTTTCATATTATATTATATACATATATATGAATAATATTCTGGTCTGCAATTAATAACTGTCCTCCCAACTGCTTTTAGCAAATTGCCTGTTCTTATGGTATTTCAGCTTCATTTTTCATATTTCCCTAGACTATCCTAAGATATGTAGATGTTAGACTACTAACCCTGAGGTAACAAAACATAACCCATTCCATAGGCATTTAGGCTTGAACACTCGCCTATAATTCTTTCCTCTAGCAACATTCCAGCACTACTAAAACCGTACGATTTTAGTCTCCAGAGCCATATCCTCTTAATCAAATGCCAAAATTCTCCAGTAAATATAATTGTAAAGCTGATATTTTTACAAAGAACTAAAGCCTTACAAAATGCTGACCTAAATGATAAATGTCAAAATCCCAAATTATTAAACATTTTGTAAAACTAATACTGTATACATAAAAAAAAGTGAAACCCGTATATCATGCAAATATATCCAATTGGGGAATGCTAATGTTTTAAACGACATTTGAAATGACATGGTATCCCGTACTTGTCTAGAGCTTATCTCATTTTAAGCAACTTACATCATTTTTTCTCAGGCTCTTGTATGTTCAGATATTACCAGTGCAAGAATATGAAAAAATGCAAGTCAAAATATATTCTGCCATGTCATACATAAATTCAGATGCTTTATCAGATAGAGTTATGCTATACTTATACAGAGGCTCATTTCTTTTAGCCCGTTCCTGATGCACCATTAAGTATACCCAGTCAGCTTGGATTTCTATTGGTGTTCTTGAAAAAATCTCGATATTTTGATTGAAAATTCAAGAATAAGGAATATTAAATTATAACACTACTTTCAAGTTCTATTTAATATACAGAAGCACACTAAAACTTTCAGCGTTGCTGGTTTCAATTTTTGTCAATGTCTTTTATTCAGTACACAACTTTTTATTCTTCTTCTTTTTCTTTCTTGGCTGTTGGTCTGTGCTGACCAGAAAAATTTTCTTTTTCTTCTTTACCTGTTCAAGGTCATTCATATCCACCACAAAGTTATCAGCGCTGTTTAATCCTTCATACTTGGCATCCTGTCCATCTTCACCTTCACGAATTACAGCAACTTCAGCACCACTTTTTGAAATATTTTTCCGTCTGACTGTGGCACAATAAATGGCATTGTGTGCTGTATATGATAAAGCTGATTTAGCTGCCAATTCAGTTAGGCCAAGAAATCTTCCAACATTCATTACATCATAAGGATACCTAAGTTGGGTTGGACGCACAGCTTGACTGGTGATAATGATATTTGAAGATCTACTTGCTCGGTGCAGGAAATGAGATAAGGCTATTGTCCGTTTTCTTCTTACCACATCAGTGATGCAAGGGCTATAGCACAGCTGGAAAAGAATAACGTACAGAACAAGATCTCGTGATCTACAAGGAACCTAAAATAATCCTGTTTTATCCTGTAAATCTACAAGGAACATAAAACATTAACTCCTTATTAGTTAATCCATGAATGTTTGTGGCACAGTTAACTTGATGTTTTCATTACGTTTAGCTTAGGCATTCATCTTTACATGTGCTTCATAACCTCCTTCATGCAAAAGCACTAATTCCTTTTGTATGAAATACGATAAGGCAACTCGGTGCATGTGTGTAAGCCCCAAGAGACATGTCAGCTTATTTTCTTTACTGAATAGGCAACAAGAAGTGTATACAGCTATTAAAAGATCAAAACAGGAAAAAGCAGAGAGGAAACTTCTTACTGATAGGAATATCTTTAAAGTTTCTGCATAAACCATAATTTGGCACTTGTCTATTTTGTATTCATAAGTAAATTTGGGAGCAAATTCCAAAAAAATGCAAGGTAATTTTATCATCACAATGTAATTTTCTTTCGGATTACTGTTGCAAAACAATGATACATGCAATTTTCAGTTTGGTTTACTTCATATAAGAAAAGTCTTTTGGCTATTTGATATTCTATATTTTCTGCTACATAAAATAGTTTTCAATTTATTTTATATAAAACAGAGCATCACAATTCTTGCTAAACATATTTTGCAGCAAAAGCAACTGCAGTTAATAATTAAAGTGACTCAGTGGCAAAAAAATGCAATTGGGTTAGCTGCCAATTTTTCTATTAAAATGCATTTCACAAATTCACTGTAATAAAAAAAAAAAAGCATATTCTCTATTGTCTACATGCGTACTTCAGAAAGGAAGATCTGTTAAAATAAATATTCCCTCAAGGGGTTAAACCAGTATCTATAATGAAACTAAACTTATAAATCTAATTTACCTTGCAGTCTATGGGAACCTGAAACAATCTGGATTTCATTTATTAGATCTGAAGGAAATTTAAAATATATTAGGTTTTACATAAAACATGTGTCTTGAAAACCCATTAATCATGCAGTGACCTTTATTTGTGATCAGTGTCCCTAGACCTGTGCTTCCTGACATCATCACTGTTTTATTCCGATTAGTTTTGACACAGAATGAAGGTATGGTGTGTCTGGGTTACAGTCTAAGAAATTAATTTGTTCATACCAGATCCATTTTTAAGTCCTTATAATTCTGGTGGGAGGTCACCCTGATATGTGATGGAGGGTGGGGGAGGGGTTTTCTTCAGAAAGCGGGTTTGGACCACCTTGACATGGTGAGGGGGGGCTCTTGAACACCAGGAATCTGTTCCCGTGTTTGAGTCCAAGAGTCCCATATACCATATCTTTCTTGGAATTAATTTTTGTGGAATCTTCCGCTTTTGCTAAAATTTATTGGACCTGATAAACAGGAAAAGATATCATAACTGGGATTGGGTTTATATCCGCAGCTAAATAGTGGGAACTGTGGTAGGACCATCAGCTGCCCAATAATGTTCGGACCTGAGAGATATCAGGCGGAGCTATTCTTTAGGACTGGACCACGGATTCCAGGGGGGTCCGGTTCTGGAGATAGGACTCTCGCCATTCTATCCGGTTTGCCCATAACATGATTAGAGTGGGGATGATGGTATTCTCATAATACCTTCGGTCCTAGCAAGCAGGTTTGGCTTATACTTGGGCCACTATCATTGCCTTCCCCTGTGGGGTAGGGTAGGGACGCAGACATTTGGGAGTCAGTTCTCACTTGTGCCATTGGTGGAAGAATAAACCCCATGAAAGGCTGATGATATCTTTTTAAGGTTTTCAGGTTTATTATTATTTTTTTTTTACCCCTCAAATCTTTATGTCTAGCATTTATAAGGATTCGAGTACCCCTGGAACCTCTGATGGTGCTGTTCTGGCACAGATGACGACCTCTGCACCCACCTTGGAGATTGAAATTTCTCCAAATGTTGATGACTTCTCCAAAAATAAATTGAAAAAAAAGCAGTAATAACAAACATCCTGATCCCCCTCCTGACTTCCCCTCCCCTGGACCCTCTAGCCATGCTTCATTGATGACAACTGCAAGCAAGGACACGGACTTCTCTAAGAAATCTTCATCCAAAATTAAATCCTCAACACAGCCAGGTTGTGTGAAAAATTTGAGAATGCTCCATATCGAAGACTTACCAGTCTGTTGTGATTATGAAATGATCTCGACAGCTCTGAAATCATTTGGAACTGTTGTAGAAATCAGGATGAACTTTATTGATATTGAATCTAAATGAGAAGTGTGGGTTACCTTTAGTAGCCATGATCAGGCTCTAAAGGCTAGTAGTATGATAAGTGCCATACAAATATACAGTACGAGAAGCCTTAACAGACAAAATTCCCAAAGACATGGACGTTTATGTGCCATCTAAATGGGCTCAGGATAAACTAAAGAGAAAGCAGAATGCAGAAATAAGGATTCCTAAACCTCCTATGTGGGTGGTAGCTTCAGCCCAAGGAGGAAAATTATAACTTATAAATTTTGCAGGTTTCTTCAGAAAAAAGGTGGGAGGAATAAAGAGCAGTGATATTTCTCCTTTTGGGAAGAACACCATTCTTATTCATGCCAAATCTACAACCCAAGCATATATGCTGACATTGTTGGACATAAAAAATGATGAAATGGTTACAAAGACCAAGCCCCACTTAAGCTTTAGTTATGGGAGAGGAGTACTATTTGATAAAGACCTTTATGACTTGACAGAAGAAGAAATTCTAGAAATGAGTCCCACTTCAGTTTGGAGAGTGAAAAAGGCAGCTATTGCCAACATGATCATTTTAACCTTTGTAGACTCTGAAGTACTTTCTCATGTCATATTTGAAAATGAAAGGGTACGAGTACGTCCTTTCCTGCAAAGACCAATGCAGTGCTATCATTGCTTTAAATTTGGCCACCCATCAAAAAACTGCAAAAATGCTAAAATTTATATAAACTGCTCTGGTGTCCATCATGATGATGAATGTATAGAAAAGCAAAAAGTATACCTTAGTTTAACCAGACCACTGAGCTGATTAACAGCTCTCCTAGGGCTGGGCCAAAAGATTAGACTTATTTTATATGGCTAAGAACCAACTGGTTACCTAGCAACGGGACCTACAGTTTATTGTGGAATCCGAACCACATTATACCGAGAAATGAATTTCTATCACCAGAAATAAATTCCTCTAATTCTTCACTGGCCAGCCAGAGACTCGAACTCGGGCCTAGCAGAGTGCTAGCCGAGAACTCTACCGACTCGTCCAACGAGGAACTATATAGAAAAGCAAAACGTGTTAATTGTCAACTGAAACATAAATCCAGTAATAAAAATTGTGAAATTTACAAATTTGAACTGTCTGCATTAAGTAAAGCCAATGCAGAGCATATAAGTATAGGTTTTGCAAAAAGACAATTAGGGGCTATGCTCAAGTACTTACGCCACAACCCCTATCTACCACTAGGGGTGCAGTGGCAGCACCCTCTACTGTAGCAGGTGCATCAACCCGTGGTAGTGGCCCAGGCATCTGGATCAGGTGCTCGGCCTGTTGAGGCTAGAGGACAAGCCTCCAAGGAGGATAAGATGGCACTTAACCCAACCACCTTGGAATTGTCTCCAAAAAAGTCTCTGCTTGATTTCTTGGAGACAGGAGCAAAAGCACCAAAAGAGGAGACGTTCCCCCTCATCCTCTCCTCCAATTAAACATGCATCACTTAGTAATAGATACAAAGTACTAAACTCGATGCAAGAACCCCAGCCTGAATTTTAACAAATTGACAAGAAAGGGAAACAAAATGACACCAGTAAATCAACAGATAATAAACCAAACCTGTCAAGACAAGTCCTTTCCAAGTCATCTCTTGATAATACTCATAAACAAAAGAGAGTAAATGAGAAGGCTCCATTCAAAGGGCCTTCCACCAAGTCCAAAAAATAGTTTTCACATCAATATTACAATGGAACTGTAGAGGTCTTAGGGCTCAAAATGAAAAGCTGAAGGAACTGCTCCATGACCATAGCCCAGTATTGTGTGTCTCCAGGGAACTAAGCATGGAAGCACACAATATAATCCTGGGTTAAATTACTGCATATATAATTCTCCACCACCAATCAGAGATAGGACTAAGGGAGGTGCAGCAATTATTGCGCATAAGTCGTTGCAACACTCCTTGTTATCAATTAATACTCATCTCCAAGCTGTAGCAGTAACTTTCATTTTAGACAAGCAAATTACAGTTTGCTCCATTTGTCTTCCTCCTGACTTGGATCTTACTTATAATGATATTCATTTACTGATCAATCAGCTTCCTACTCCTTTTCTCCTCCTTGGTGATTTTAATGCTCACAACCCCATATGGGGTGGGAACACGGCAGATGCCAAGGGTAGGATGTTCGAGGGTATTATGGATGATCATATCACTATACTCAATAATGGAGTCATGACTTACCATAACATCTACTTCAATACTCATTCAGCTATCAATCTGAGCTTTTGCTCGTCTAGTGTTAACACTGATTATGAACAGTCAGTAAATGAATATCCAAATGAGAGTGACCACTTCCCAGTTCATATAAAAACAGTTCAGAATCAGCCCTCTGAGTCACCTCCTAAATGGAAGGTAGATGAAGCAGACTGGAAGAAATTTAGTGAGTCTGTTCTCTTGGACAACAATGTAAAATCATTTCCATCCATCAGAGGCATATAATTACTTTAATAACACCACTCAACAAGGCAATTGCCTCTAATCCGACAACAAAAGGGAAGCCCTCTAGACCAGAGGTTCCTTGGTGGAACAAAACCTGCAGTAGTATGAGAAAGATCACTAGAAAATGCTACAAAAAGTATAAGAAGAGTGGAAATGCCTAGGCCAAAGTTATTTACCAACATGCTGTGGCCAAGCAAAATAAATATTTTAAAAAAGCAAAAAGAGTCATGGATGTCCTACATTACTGGCATTAGCTCAAAAACACCATCAAAATGATTAGGAAGAAAATTAAAAAACTTAATGGCAAGTTTGTCCCTGAGCCTCTGCCTATTTTAAGATAAATGGTGACCTAATCACCCAACCAGAGAGGGTCGCAGAAAAATTAGAACATTTCTCGAGAATATCAAGTAGTGAGAACTATTCTGTAGAATTCCAAGACATTAGAAATGCCCAGATTTCAATTGATTTAAGTAAAAATAATTTTGAACCATATAATGCAAAATTTACACTGCCGGAACTCAAAGATGCCTTGCAGAATACCAAACCATCAGCCCCTGGTGAAGATAAAATACTCTGTGAAATGCTGAAACATCTCCCAGAAAAGTCAAAGAAATTTCTTTTAGATATAATAAATGAAATCTGGGAAACTGGTATTATTTCTAAGAGTTGGAAATTACCATTAATCCTCCCTATGAAGAAACCAAACAAGGATCCTGCTTTACCCGGGAGCTACAGAGCAATAGCTCTCACCAGTTGTGTTTGTAAGCTGATGGAAAAGATGATTAACACCAGACTTGTATGGCACTTAGAAACAAATAAATTGGAGGGTGTTTGTAAGCTGATGGAAAAGATGATTAACACCAGACTTGTATGGCACTTAGAAACAAATAAATTGCTTTCTCCATTCCAGTTTGGCTTTAGAAAACTAGATCTACTTTAGATCCCTTGCTCAGGCTCTAAAACCAAATACAAGAAGGTTTTGCTAAACAGAGCCAAACAATAGGAGTTTTCTTTGATTTGGAAAAGGCATATGACACCACATGGCATTAT
Organism: Macrobrachium rosenbergii; assembly: GCF_040412425.1. Lineage (NCBI taxonomy): Eukaryota > Metazoa > Arthropoda > Malacostraca > Decapoda > Palaemonidae > Macrobrachium > Macrobrachium rosenbergii. The sequence goes on along the minus strand of NC_089780.1, from coordinate 27,285,537 downwards.
GGTATTATAAAAAAGTTGTATAAGATGGCCATTAAAGGAAAAATGATCAGATTTCTAAATTCATTTCTATCAGAAAGATATATAAGAGTTGGGAATCATATATCACAACCTTTCTCACAAGAAGAGGGAGTTCCTCAGGGTAGTGTCCTAAGTGTCACCCTCTTTGCTATTGCCATTAATGGAGTATTAGAAAACGCTCTTTATTTGTAGATGATTTGGCTATGCACAGGATATGATGCAGCATCTACTAGCAAGTTCATGTAAAGAGCCATTGATAAAATAAGCAAGTGGGCTAATGAGCAAGGGTTTCGATTTTCTGAATCTAAAACTGTCGCTGTTCGGTTCTGCAGACACCGAACTAAGGAAACCATTCCAACTCTTACCTTAAATGGAATTATTTTACCTTACTCTACCGAAGTAAAATTTTTAGGAATGGTCTTTGACGAAAAGCTCACTTGGAATAATCATATTAACCAGTTAAAAGTGAAAATGAAAAGATCACTAAATATTTTAAAAGTAGTATCTAATTTTAATTGGGGTGCTGATAAGAAATCGTTGTTAAAGCTTTATAATGCAGTATGTTTATCTAAGTTAGACTATGGCTGCCAAGTATACTCATCTGCTTCAAAGACTAAACTTATGGAATTGGACACTGTGCATAGTATGGGGCTAAGGATCTACACTGGAGCTTTTAGAACTTCACCCATTAAAAGTATTTATGTAGACTCCCATCAGCTACCACTGGACTTAAGGAGGCAGGAGCTAGGTATGAGATACACCACGCAACTGAAAAGCTCGAAGGAGAATCTTTCTTTTGAGATCTTAAAAAAGTGTAACTCGAGTCTTTTTGGATCTAGATCTTCAGTACCATTTCATATCAGACAGCTGGGTGAACTGGAGGATGAAAGCATAAAAACGAAAACGCAGAAGATCCTACAAGTTAACCATCCTGCTATCCCTCCATGGTTTATTCCAGCAATAGATATCTGCATTAAAGAGATAAAGAAGAAGGATCGTCCGGAAGAAGTCCAAAACAAGTTTTTGGAGCATGATGAGAGGCATATAAATGACAAGAAAATCTATAGTGACGGATCAAAATCGGAAGATGGAGTAGGATGTGCATTGGTGTGTGAGGGGGAATCATGTATAAAAAAGTTATCAGACTCCTCATCCATATTCACTGCTGAAGCAACAGCCATAGTTGATGCTTTATATCTTGCATCTGATAAGAAATTTAAATCCACAGTAATATATAGTGACTCAAGGAGTGTTTTAGAAGCCCTAAAGAAGTTTAACCCTACCCATACCTTAATTCAAAAGGCTCAGGAATGGCTTTTTTATCTTTCTGTTCACCACAAATCAGTAAAATTTTGTTGGATTCCTGGGCACACTGGTTTAGAAGGGAACAAACTGACTGATAGTAAAGCAAAGGATGCTGCAAGATGTGATTTCTTAACTAATAAGGTGCCATATTTGGATATGCGTCCAGTTATCAGACGATACATTTATACAAAAAGCAGCAGAGATGGACTTCCCCCATTTTATCCACAAATAGGAGTTGTGGAAGTACAAAAACATTAGAAAAATGATTGATTTTTGGAGTTCGGGTTTGAATTGTAATAAAAATTTGAGATCATCCTAACACGACTTAGGATTGGCCATATACGCTTCACTCATAGCTATATATTAGAGGGAGCCAGTGCCCCAATTTGTGCTCACTGTGGTGGTCAGCTATCCGCTGAGCACATGCTGGTGCACTGTCCTAAATTTAATCACCTTAGGGCAAAGTACTTACTAACAGTGAAGACTATTTTAGAAATTTTAAACGATGACATTGAGGTAGATAACCTTACGGGTTATCTGAGAGAATCTGGTTATTTTAATGAGATATGATTTCAGTATATTTATTAAAGATTTTAGTCATATTTATTCTTACACTAAGTATATATTTTGAATATAAAAGTTTAATATATACTTATTTTTTGTTGGGTCTATCTAATATAATTCTTCATTTTTTACGTTCATATTTTAACGCTGAATTTTACTAGTATGTCATCATTCACCTATTAATTATCAGTTATATCATTAATTTATATATTTCACCTTCATTATGGCATTGAATAATCCAGATGGGTTGCAGTGCTAGGTCTTCAAGACCTAAATTTCATAATCAATCAATCAATCAATCTAACCTCAGCAATCTCTGGAGATAACGCCCCCCCTATCTCTTGGTCCCACCCAACCCAATAAATTGCACCAATTGGGCTAAGGAATGTATCAGGGTGACCCTAGATCCTGGATAATGAGGTGGAGTTGATAATTTTGAAACATGCAACTGAGAGGTTGAAGACAGATCACTAAGATTCTTCATACTTGTCTACACTTTGTCCTGAAGGCAGTGGGAGGATGGCACCCAATCATCAACCTAAGACTGCTGAATGAGTTTCTGTAGCAGACCCCTTTCAGGATGGAAACAGAAGCAGTGATGCAATCCATCAGAAAGGGGGCTTAGTTCTTGACCATGCAGGATGCATACTTCTTACAAACCTGACATTGAGGAAGGATGTGTAGTTAGTACTGTATACTATAGTGAAGCAAGATCTTTCAGTTCAATGTTTTGTGTTTTGGCCTGGCTACAAGTTACCAGTCCACCACCAAGACTTGGCTCAGGTGGTGGCCTGGGTACACCAATATGGCAAAAGGCTGTGGAGATACCTATATGACTGGTCAGTTGCAGCCATGTCGGCAGTGGAACATTAAGGGTCTTGGAACTGCTTGCAGTGACCCAAGACTTTCATCAGCAAAGATGTGACAGTCTCCTCTGAGTCACCTTTCCTCACTGAAATAGCAGGTTTCCCACAGCCACTTTTGATGAGGTCCCTGCACTTAGCTGCTGCTCTCCCAGATGCTTACCCTGTCACACACTCAGAAGTCCTTTTGGATCTCCTTTGGTGGCAGGAACTAATCTCAGTCTCAGTATATGGGTCTGGGAAGATACGCCACTGCCCAGACCCATATACTGAGTGCAGTGCTGCTGCATTAGGTCATTTCAAACTGACAAGCAGTACTCCTTCAAGGGACAGACATCTCAATGGCGGTGCCCTTATATTGTCTCATCTCACATGACCTCTCCTTGAAGAGGCAACCAATCCTAGCATGTCTGCAGGTGGGGTTAGGTGAGCAAGCCTACCTGTAACACATGTCACAGTACACACAAGATGCATGTCCCTATCAATGTTATATATGAAAATAAGATAAGTCTAACCTGACAAACCTATGCACCTATGCTCCAGCATCTTGACAATGATGAAGAGCAAAATACATGAAAAAAGGACACTGTTAAGAGTATAATAAAAGGTTCTGAGTGCAGTAAGTCAAAGTAATAATCAGGGATTATAGATGATACAGGCAAAGTTCAATTTGAAATTAAAATAAATACAACATAATTATGACAAAAAGAAGTCACCTCACAACTGATGCTAACAGAGTAAAGTGCCAGTACTTGTACAAAAACATGCCACCAAATGTTTACAAAGACTGTTCATTAACATTTAACTCGAAAGGCCAGTGAAGATACAAGAAAAATATAAAGATTAAAAAACTGAACCACTATTCTGTACAAATATCTAAAGTTGAATGCTGTAACTAAACAGTTTTAAAACTAAAGATAACTAACCTACAGTTGTTAACTAGTTAAAAATACTCCAAAAACCTAAATTACTAATGCAAAATATAATCCAATTGCAAAAGCATGAAAATCTCTTAAAATACTCTGGAACTACTGCCATTATTAACAAAAACAAAGCTTTGTCCTCAGAAAAATACAAAATAATTACTTAAAAGTTGCTAAAGTGGGCCCCCAACTTACATGGGAGTATTTGCATAACTACTGTACATATAAGCAACACCCATCCTCCTGTACTGAACACTGTACATGCTAAAATTCATTTTTATATTATTGTATTTTTACTGCAATACCTAAAATAATGTGTTATACTGCTTTGCTTATGGAATAATGGCACCTCAACTTATTGGATTTGCCCGAATCTGGTAAGTACGCTGGATTACTTGGATGCTGAAAGGAACGAGACTGACGCTTTCCTATCTAAACATGTAAGCATGGGTTCCTTGTTTCTGGGGTAAGTGACCCATCATGCCTCACTCTGTGTACTTCAGTTGGTTATTCAGTGTCAGTTGTCTGCCTCGTAAAGAGTCTGTGCTTCATATCAAAGTGATCTTTAGCATTTTTGCTTTTGCAAGTACTGTATGTATAGCTATTTTATCTTGTGGTAAAATTTCTAAACTACAGTACAGTACACAGTATAGTTACGTAATTCACATGCGGTAAGTAATTTTCTCATAAGAGAGAAAATGTTGTCCTTTGTTTATCTAGTGATCATGAACTCTGAAATTCTTTCATATTTGATAAAATAGTGTAACTGCACTTATGTTATGAACAGTAGTACAGAAAAGGCAATGCAGGCAATACACTACGTACTATAAATCTTAATTATGTGTCTATACAATCTACAGTATGTATGCATCACTGTGATGTATAAAAACACTATGCTTCTCTCACTCTGCCGTTTTTACTGACATATACTTATAGAGTAATGTTGTACTTAATATGTACATATATTTTATAATATGTGTATGCATCACAGTAATAAACTACATGCTTACTGAGTGGTTACTCACCTCTCTTTCTCTTTCAAAAGTCCTTTTTTGTTTTTTATGAAGAATTTTGGGTTATTGATGATAAAAAAAGAAGCAAAATTTTTATGATCTCTTTTGTATAGTGTGAGTTTTGTCTGTTTTTCATATCACATAAGAGTAAGCAGGTAGAACCACTGTAATCAGCTACAGTTCAGCTAGGCTATACTGATTCTTTAATTTAGTCTCCATCAGTTACATAATATTCAATTTAACTAAGGCTGGCATTATTTTACAGCAATTGTATCTATGGTACTCTTTGGTAAGGAGTCACATTTGAGTTTAAAGTTATGGTTTTACAAAAGCTTACTGTAAGGTGGTAATAGTAATAGGTACTCTTAATACTTTTAGGTGTTATGCTGATTTTTTTTTTATAGTAATCGTTACGTTCTGGGTATGTTCAGCGTCCATGGCATTTTTCTAAAATATTTCCCAAGAGTGTGTTCTTAAATTCAGGTGATGTTCTTCAAGCAAGAAGGCAGCACCTAGGAACTGCACCTGCATAGAAAACTACCCACTGAGGCAATGAATTCACTGACTAAACACAACTCTAAAGAGGATGAAATGGAATGGAACTAGAATAGGGTAAGTTGTACGAAAAATGGATCAACTTTTCAACTAACATTTTTGAAATGTAAAACAGACTGAATAGATGCCTACATTTCCAGCTGTTTGCAACACTGACACACAAAAGAATGTGTGGCAGGTGATAGATGGGTATCTTAGGGTTCCAGGTAGTGCATGTATGTACAGAGGGTTACCATTCATCTTCTCTACTTGATGAAAGACATCAGTGAGTCTGGACATTACCAGGAATGTCAACCGTACATCAATGGTGAATGGTGAAACAAAGGTATTAACAATTATGAGTTTGTACTTTGCATAACCACAATCATATCAGACATTATCAGTTCAAAACATTCTTATTGTTTACCCTAAAATTCTGGTACTGAAATGAAATAAAATTCACGAGCAACCAAACAGAATATTGGGAAAAAAGAAAACAAGAAAACAATGGAAAATCTGAGTAAAAATATTAATTGATGTATGAGATACATGTGCCTGGAAGATATCATTTCTGTGAACAAAATTCTACAAGTAAGGGATACAAATTCAATACGGGTTTGTTAATAAAACCACTTTGCTTACCTCCAAATAGATGTCCCTTTCAACTGCAGATTTAAGTAAACTTCGAGACACCCGAAATGAACTGCCATCTGGACTAAGTGAAATAATATCAACATCAACTACTTTGTTGAATATTATCTGAAAAAAATAAAAAATATTAAACATGGAGAGAGTGAAACTAAAACAAATTCTCGGAGCAAAACTCACAAAATAATTTTACTTTCTCCCTGAACTAAAAGTTGACCCATCTAAGATACCTTAAACCTATCTGATGAACACAAAAATGACATTTTTATGACAAAATAAAGTTTTATATATACTTGCCAAGTAATTACATAGGAGCTTCCTACTTACGGCAGCCTAAAAATTCAAAATTAACGGTAGCGCTAGCATTTGGTCACTATCGGGGACTGTGAGTAACAACTAGGCAGAAAGCTTCAATTTCAGGACGACATCTAAATTCCAAGAGATCGCATTGATTTTGGTCGCTTGATGGAATAAAAAAAACTTAATGAGATCAAATAGGTCCTGATTAGAGGACATATCTAATCCTCTATGTTTAAACACAGAACTAAGCATAGATCTGTATCCTTTGATAGTCAAGGTAGAGTTTCTTGGATGTCTTCAGATATAGTAAGAAATCGGTTACTTGAGTGACAGAGGTCTCAGAAGAAGAGACGTTATGGCATCTGCACCATCCTCTGAAGACTGCCCACTTTGTTTGGTAGAGTTTGTTGGAAGAAGGTCGTCTGCATTTCGCAATAGCTTCTGCCGCTCGTTTCAAAAACCCTTTCGCTCTGATGAGACGCTCGACATTCTGTAACCTGTCAGGCCAGAGTGGACAATCCCTGATGGAATCTGAGGAAGTGGGGCTGTTTGAGCAGCGACCGCTTTTGCGGCAGGAGCCTCGGGAAGTCTACTAGTAGTCGTATCAAGTCCAGAAACCATTCTTTCCTTGGCCAAAAGGGGGTTACTAGAGTCATTGAGACATCACTGTCCAATCTAGGAGCATAGCATCCATCTTCAAGCTAAAGGATCTGGGATTAGGGAACAGAAGAGAAGAAGTCTGTGATTCTTTGAAGTAGTGAACAGGTCTATGGATGGTGTGCCCCACAACCTTCATAGGTCGTTGCAAACCAAAGGATCCAGTATCCATTCTGTTGGAAGGACTTGTTTGAGTCAACTCAGACTCTGTCTGCCAGAACATTCATCTTTCCTTAGATGAACTGAGACAGCAATGACACCTGGTTCTGATCTGCCCAGAGCAGAAGTTCTCTCACCACCTCATAAAGAGAGAACGAGTGGGTCACCCCTTGTTTTCTGATGTAAGAAAACGGTGTCGTACTGTCTGCATGAATCGTTACTGTCTTGTCACGCACCAGGGACTTGAATGACTGGAGACCCAGATGAATGGCCTTCAGTTCCTTTATGTTAATATGGGAACTCTTCAACATTTCCAACCATATTCCCGACACTTCGTGATTCCCTAGATGAGCTCCCCAGCCTAGATCAAACGCTTCGGAGTAAAAGTCTAGGTCGGGGCTTGCTGGAAGGAGGGACTTCCCTTTGAAAAGTCTGTCTTCGTACGACCACCACTGAAGATCCTGTTTGATCTCCAATGTGATCGGAAAAACAATGGAGTCCTCTTGTGTTTTCCTGCTCCAGTTCGCCATTAGATAGAATTGGAGCAGCCTCATGTGAAGTCTGCCCAGTTTTACAAACTTCTTGACTGAGGCTAATGTTCCTAAGAGGCTCATCCATTGAGCCACTGAGCATGATTGAAGAGAAAGGAACTCTCTGACGGATTGAAGGCACGAGGCAACTCTTGTGGAGTAGAGAAAAGCCCAAAAACTCAGAGACCAGAATCATTCCCAAATAGAGAATCCGTTGAGTTGGAGTTGTCTGCGACTTCTGGGTGTTTATCAAAATGCCTAACTCCATTGTTAGGCAGAGAGCTTTCGTTAAGGCCTTTGCGCATTTCTGTCTCGAAGGAGACCTGAGCAGCCAGTCGTCCAGGTAGCTGGAGATGTTTATTCCGAGAAGGTGAAGCCATTTGGAAAAGTGGGAAAGGATCTGAGTAAAAACTTGTGGGGCCATGGACAGGCCAAAGCACAAAGCCCGAAATTGGAGAACTTTCCCTTGGAACACGAATTTCAGAAATTGTCTGAAATCCCGATGTATTGGAACATGAAAGTAAGCATCCTGCATGTCCAGGGTGACCATCCAGTCCCCCTGATGGATGGCCGACATGACCGGCTGATTTGTCTCCATGTGAAATTTCATCTTCATGACAAACTGATTTAGGGCATTAACATCCAGAACAGGCCTCCAGCCACCCAATGTTTTGGGGACTGCGAAGAGTCTGCTGTAAAACCCTTCTGACTCTTGGTCCTCAACAAACTCCACCACCCCCTTGCGTAGAAGGGATTCTACTTCTCATGAAAGGGCCACAAATTTCTTGGAGTCTGCCAAGTATGCTGTTAATACGATTGGCGATTTGGCCAAAGGAGGGTTCTTCTTGCATGGAATGGCATAACCTTCTTTCAATACCTTGACCACCCAAGATTCTGCACCTCTTTGACTTCATTCTCTCCGAAAGCGGCACAGTTTGGCTCCTACCGGAGCACGAAGGACTAGATTTTCACTTTTTGGTTGCTGGTTTGAAGTTCGATTTCTTAATCAATCTTGAGGGAGGCCACAGATTCGAGCGAGGTCTGGATTAGATCTTTTGTCTTCCCCCACGAAAGGGCTGGGATTGGATGGGAAAGAACGACCTCGTAGTCACAGCTGGAAGGTCTCTGGGACATTTGGTGGATTGTGCCAGTAGATCATTTGTACACTTCTTCTGAAGCACTAAGTCTTGAGGGAACAAATGAGCTTTGCCTATGGGAGAGAACAGAGCCAACTTCTGAGTAGTGGTCACCCCTTTGGTGGCGAACAAACACCACAAATCTCTCTCCTTCCGCACACACATTGAAAAGAGAGAGGCAAGTTCTGCTGAACTGTCCTTTAGAGCCTTATCGGCACACAACAGTACTCTCAACCAGTCTGTCACGAAATCCTAGGCCAGTGAAGGGCAATCCTCGACTTTCCTGGCCAACGTGCCTGTAGTCCAGTTGCGGAAACTATTCACCTCTAAAATCTTAAATAAGTTCCTGGTCAGATGGTCTAGCTTGGGGAAGGAGAACATTACTTTCACTGCCGAAAAGGCTGACCGACATGTTGCATCTACTAGGCCAGAGAAGTCCCCCTGGGAGGAGGAATAAACTCCCAGAAAAGGAGCTTTTCCAGTTTCATAAAAGTGGTAGCTTCTCTTGACCAACTTGCAAGGCAGAAAAGCAAAAGTTGCTTTGACCCGAACCCTCTTTGAGGCCAGCCAAAAGTCTATTTCTCGAAGCACCTTCTTCGCCGACAGAGAGAGCACTAATTTCGGCAGTTTCGCACTATCTGAGGGAAGTTTCCTCATCAGGAAAGTCGAAGCAGGAGATACCGGAGCAGCAGGAGTGAAGAAATCTGGGAAATTGTTGAGAAAATATTTTAATAAGGCAGAGTAGGATGACGAAGAGGAAGAATCCTGTCCTACGTCTTTATCATCGGAAGAGACTGGCAACAAGGCCGTGTCTTTTGACTTGGCAACAGCTTGGTTCTTTTTCAAGAATGACATTAGATCATCTAGGCTAATTGTCGTCCAATAGGAGCAAACAACAAGTCCTCGAGTCGAAAAATGCGCCTGAGGCGCAACCGGTGCCGAGTTGAATTGTGGTGTCGACTGATGCACTGATGTCGGTGTCAAGCAATCAGTCGAATGAGATCGTAACACATTCAGGAGATGAAGGACATTCCGGGGCAAGACAGGATCTTGACATAGAAGAAGGGCAACTAATAGGTTCTTCCAAATGTTTGGCAGTCAAGACCAGGCGATCAAAATAAGAGATGGACTTCGGACTGTCCCAGGCTGATGGAGTCGGATGTGCAGAAGTGGAAGGAGGCACCGCGAAACTGCAGGAGGACTTAGGACTAAAGCCTCCTTGTATTTCTTAACAGGAGGAGGGGAGCTGTCCGCCACAGCAGAGTCTCTTCAAAGGTCAAGAGACAGAAAGTCTACACTTCTGACATCTCGCATCTGGCAAGGAGCCTTCCCAGTCGAACGACAAATGATGAGCACTGAAAGAGACCCCTTTCCAATGGCGCTCTGTTGTAGCCTGGGACCAGGCAACTGGGTCGACGGAGGGGGCAACTGTCCGTGGGTAAATTCCCCTGGCCTCCTTGGACCTCCAGTATGTCTTCTTCCTGGTGCGTGGGAGTGGGACAGGGACCTTCATCTAGGAGCACCAGTTGGACAGGCAGCCACCTCCACAACACTTTGCACTGTACTAACATTTCAGACACTGCTTTTTCCATGAAGGTTCTAAAAGAAGAACGCAACTCCATCACTGTGTTTGGTAAAAACTTGAACTTTTTATCGAACTTTGATTCGAGGCTGGCAATGGTGTCACAATCAGGAGCACAGGAGCCTGGAACAGGAGTACATGGAATAGGAGTAGAAGGGCTAAGGATAGGAGATGATACATGGATTTTAGGAGAAGAGACAGAATTATCTTCTACAAGATCTGCTACTTCTGCAGGATCTAAGCTGGCTCTATTTCCAGCCCTAATAGCCACCTTTCTCTTCCTGTTTTTATCCATTTTGTCTTGATGAGACCTAAAAATTTCCATTGTTTATCGTCCCAATCTCTACATTCTAAACAAGTAGTTTCCAAATCGCAAATTTGCCCTCTATACTTCACACACTTTGTAAGAGAGTCATAACAAGACTTAGCTAACCTAGTCTTGCACCCTTCAATGTAAAACCTAACACTCGAAGAGCCAAAGTAAGACATCCTAAATTTAATTAAATAAGTCAACCAAGGTTAACCAAGAAGATAATAGTCGGTGGCTAGTACGAAAACAGAGTATCAGGAGGTCCCCAGGTTACGACAGGCCTGGCTTACAACGCTGCGAGGTTACAACGCTTTTCAAATACATTCATCAGAAATTATTTCCTAGTTTACGATACATGTTCTGGTGTTATGACGCCGATCCGACGGAAGGAATATGGCAACAAAACGGCAGAATAATAAAAATTTGGAGGTTTTTTGATGAGAAACTATAAAAATGCAGTTTACATCGTTTTCAATACACCCAAAGCACTAAAAGTAATGTTTTCTTAGGATTTTTGATAATTTTTGACAATCGTATTTTGGATGGTTTTCCAGAGTCTTGGTGAAGTATCATGTCGTAAGCTGAAAACTGTCATAAACATGACAGTTTTCAGCTTACGACGTGATACTTCACCAAGACTCTGGAAAACCATCCAAAATACGATGAAGTAGGCCGCCAAAAAACCACCAATATTACTCAGGAGCCGACAAAGAACGAATTGAAGCTTTCTGCCTAGCTGTTCCTCACAGTCCCCGATAGTGGGCGGGGCACGTACCTACACCGGGACAAATGCTAGTGCTACCGCGAATTTTGAATTTTTAGGCTGCTGTGATAGGAAGCTCATAGCTATGTAATTACTTGGTAAGCCACTTATATAAAAATACAGTTTGTTCATGAAACTTACCTGTCAGATATATATATAGCTGTATTCTCTGTTAGTCCGACAGAATTTCAAAACTTACGACACACGCAGTGGGAGATCAGGTGGTTAGTACCCATTCCCGCCGCTGGGAGGCGGGTATCAGGAACCATTCCCATTTTCTATTCAGATTTTCTCTGTCGCGGTACTGTCAACACTTGTTTTCAGTACCTCCGTCTTGGATTTCGGATAAAACTTGGTTGTCACTTGAGTATTTGTTTGATTTTGGTTTTTGACTTGGACTTGTGGCTAGGCATACGCTATTGTGGATTGTTTTGGATTTGGCTTTGTTTTTCCTGGGAGTAAGATGTCTGAATCTAGTTCTTCTAGTTATCGAGTTTGCCGTGTGCAAGATTGTAAGGTGAGGCTACCGAAAATTTCGGTAGATCCTCACACTGTATGCTCGGGTTGTAGAGGACATGTTTGTTTGTTGAATGACCGATGCAAGGAGTGTGAATCTTTGTCTGATGCTAGTTGGAGGACTTATGATTCTTATGTGAGAAAGCTAGAGCGAGATAGGCTCAGGAGGTCTTCCTCCAGAAGTGGTAGGAGTCAGGGTAGTGTGCTTTCACCTGTTAACCCTCCTGTAGACGTAGCTCTTCCTAACCCTGTGGTGTTGCCCCTAACCCTGGGGTTGTGTCTGCGGATGGTGATGCCCTGGCGATTATTATGTCTTCCATTCGTACCTTGGAAGCTAATATGCTCGCTCTTCAAAGTGCTGTGAAGTGCAGTGATAGTGTCCGTCCCCCTAGTGTTGTGGAGGGGGCGTCAGATCGGCCGTATAACGCCTCTGGGTCTGACCTCTGTCGGACTCCCAGGACTCAGGGAGTGGGCAAGTCGAAGCCGCAAGAGGGTTACGCGGACCCCCACCGATCTGGCGTCCCTTCGGCATGTCCTGATGACGCTTCCCAGGCTGCCAAGGATCGTGCACGGGCACGAATCCTTAAGATTGCTTCTCTTCCCCGATTCCTCCTCCCGCGCCGGGAATGGAAATCTCGGGATTCTCGCCCTTTGAAGAGAAGCTTCAAAGAAGGGGACGCTTCACGTCCCTTTTCTCGTGACGCTCTTCGCTCATCTCCGGAGGATTTTGACGCCATCCCACCGCAGAAGAGGACCAGGGCGTCATCGGACGATGACGCTTTTGAGCGCTCCGCTCGCTCCAGAAAGAAGGCTGTTGCTTCCCTGTGAGAAGCAAGAAGGCGTCCCCTCGCCCCTCTTCTTCTCATAGGATCAGTCCTTCTCCTGAGGTAGAAACTTCTCCTACTAAATAAGCTGCTCCTAGGCATGCAGGAGCAATTGGCTTCTTTAATGGCCCAGAAGGAGACCGATGCGTGTCGTCGCCGGAAGGATTCCCGCCTGCCGATCAAGAGGTCTAAACCTTCCCCTTCTCCTTCTCCTCGTTCGTCGTCGTCTCATGCTTCGCGCCCGCTAGAAGTCCTGTTGCTCAGCGTTTTACTGGTCTTGGCAGGGATCGCAATTTCCCGCTTTCTGATACGCTTCACGCTGCCAGGCTTGTCGCCCCTCGTTACGACGACCCTCTTGTTTCTCGTCATGACGCTTCTCATGCTGCTAAGCGTGACGCTTCTCATGCTGCTAAGCGTGACGCTTCTCATGCTGCTCGGCAGGACGCTTCCCTTGCTGCTCGACATGACGCCTCCCTTGCTGCTCGTCATGACGCCTCCCTGGCTGCTCGTCAGGACGCCTCCCTTGCAGTTCGTCAAGACGCCTCCCTTGCTGCTCGGCACGACGCCTTTCTTGCTGCGAGGCATGACGCCTCCCTCGCTGCTCGCTCTCACCAGGACTCTCGTCGGATCGTTCGTCAAGAAGCTCGTCGGGATTCTCGTCAGGACGCTCGTCGAGACTCTCATTTTGATTCTTCTGCTCGTGACTTTCGTGACTCCTCTCGGACTTCTTCCAAGCAGAAGTCCCTTTTGCATGTTGGTCTGCAAGGACTTCGTCCTTCGGTTCTTCTCCTGCCCCTTCCGTTGCTCCTGTGGAAGAAGGAGAGCTTTCTTGGCGCCGGATCCTGCAGTTGAGGATCAGTCCTCTTCTTCTTCAGCTTCTGCAGACTACCAAGTCTTAACTAGGCTGCTGAAAGACTTGTTTGGGGACAAGTTTCAACCCTCTGCTCCTCGCCCTCCCCCCTCGCAGCTAACCTCGTCTAAGTCACAAAAGTCTTCTGGTTTTGTGAAGATGGCTACGTCTCTCTCTACGAAGAGGGCCTTTAGCAAGGTTCAAGAGTGGATGGACTCCAGGAAGGCTCAGTGCAAGACTTCTTTCGCCCTACCTCCATCAAGATTGAGTGGAAAAGCAGGAATTTGGTACGAGACAGGAGAGGAGGTTGGTTGGAGAGTTCCTTCCTCTTCCCAAGGGGATTTTGCCAGCCTTGTGGACGCTCCCAGAAGGTCTCTCCTTTCTTCAGCAAAGGTGTCCTGGTCTTTATCTGAGATTGATCACCATCTGAAAGGCCTTTTCAGGTCCTTAGAAGTTTTTAACTTTTTGGACTGGTGCCTGGGAGTCTTGGACTTGCAGGCTCGTAGCCCTGACTCCATTAGCCTGGGAGACTTGTTTAGTGTCCTATCCTGTATGGACAAGGCGGTTAGGGATGGCTCCGAAGAACTGGCTGCCCATTTCTGTGCGGGGCTTTTAAAGAAGAGAGCCATTTACTGCAACTTCACGGCGAAGTCGGTCTCTCCTACTCAGAAGGCAGAATTGTTGTTCGCTCCGCTTTCTAGCCATCTTTTTCCCCAACCCTTAGTCAAGGATATGGCCTCCACATTGCAAGAGAAGGCTACTCAGGACCTCCTGGCCCAGTCTTCTAGACGTCCTGCAGCCCCTTCGACTTCTTCCCTTGGACAGACTTCCAAGATTCAGAAGCCCTTTCGTGGAAGACCTTCCTCTAGATCGTCCTTTCGAGGCAGAGGTCCCTCAAGAGGTAGAGCCCTTCTAAGACCAGGGGCAAGAAATGACTCCGTGAGACCTTCAGACACCGGTAGGAGCCAGGCTCCTTTCTTTTGCAAAAGCCTGGAGAGAGAGGGACGGACAGCTGGTCCCTCAAGTCATCGAAAAGGGATACAAGATCCCATTCCTCGTATTGCCTCCATTGAGTACGATTCCCATAGATCTGTCGCCATCCTATCATCAGGAGAAACAACAAATTCTCTTCAACCTGCTCGATCAAATGCTCGAGAAGAGAGCTGTGGAGCAAGTCTCGGATTTACAATCCCGGGCTTTTACAACAGGCTGTTTCTGGTTCCGAAGCAGTCAGGGGTTGGAGACCAGTTCTGGACGTCAGCAAGTTGAACCATTTCGTTCTGAAGGAAAAGTTCGTAATGGAGACGTCCCAGTTGGTCATGGGAGCCCTAAGACCAGGCGACTGGATGGTTTCTCTCGATCTCCAGGACGCCTATTTTCACGTCCCTATACATCCTCTATCGAGGAAATACCTGAGATTTGTCCTGCGGGGACAGGTATTCCAGTTCAGGGCCCTTTGCTTCGGGCTCAGCACAGCTCCTATGGTTTTCACGATCTTGATGAGGAATGTTGCGAGATGGCTTCGCCTTGGAGGAATAAGAATCTCCCTTTATTTGGACGATTGGCTCATTCGAGCCTCGTCAATGACAAGGTGTCTGGAGGATCTCCACACGACTTTGACCTTGACGAGTCCCTGGGACTTCTGGTGAATTTCGAAAAGTCCCATCTGACCCGACTCAGTCCATCGTTTATCTGGGGATTCAGATGGATTCAGTGGCTTTTCGAGCATTTCCGTCTCAAGAAAGACAACTTCAGTGTTTAGAAAAAGTTTCAGCCTTCCTGAGGAAAGAAACATGCTCGGTGAGGGAATGGATGAGTCTGCTGGGGACCATTTCATCACTGGAGAAGTTTGTTTCCTGGGGAGACTGCACCTCAGACCGCTTCAATTCTTCCTTGCAGAGAACTGGCACGACAAGGAGAATCTGGAAGCTTCTCTGAGTATCTCGCCAAAGGTAAAGAATCACCTTCGGTGGTGGCTCGATCCATCGAAGTTGGCAGAAGGCCTTTCTCTTCAACTTCAGAACCCCGACCTAGTGTTGTTTTCCGACGCGTCCATTTCGGGGTGGGGAGCAACACTGGGGAGGGAAGAAGTGTCGGGCACCTGGAGAGGGGAACAGGTGTCCTGGCACATAAACCTCAAAGAATTGGGGGCGATTCAGTTGGCCCTTCTTTTCTTCGAGGAGCGAGTCTCGAACCGAGTTGTCCAGATCAACTCGGACAACACCACGGCCCTTTCATACCTCAAGAAACGGGGGAACTCACTCTCGGTCCCTGTTCGCCTTAGCAAAGGACATTCTTCTGTGGGCACAGGCCCGAAATATTACGATCCTCACGAGGTTTGTTGCAGGCGTAGAGAACGTCCGTGCGGATCTTCTAAGTCGGCAGCGACAACTGCTCCCGACCGAATGGATCCTACACCAAGAGGTGTGTCAAGGACTGTGGAAGCTTTGGGGACGTCCCTTGGTAGATCTCTTCGCAACCTCCAAGACGAAGAGACTTCCTCTTTACTGCTCCCCTGTTCTCGACCCAGGAGCTCTCTCAGTGGACGCTCTTCTTTGGGATTGGTCGGGGATGGACGTGTATGCCTTTCCTCCGTACAAAATCATCGGAGAAGTCATCAGAAAGTTTGCGTCGTCGGAAGGGACGAGGATGACGTTGATCGCCCCATTTTGGCCTTCGAGGGAATGGTTCACAGAGGTCATGTCCTTCCTAGTAGACTTTCCGAGATTTCTGCCCATGAGAGTCGATCTACTCAGACAACCCCACTTCGAGAGGTACCACAAAAACCTCCCCGCTCTGTGTCTGACTGCATTCAGACTATCGAGAAGCTGGCCAGAGCGAGAGGTTTTTCTAGACCAGTGGCGAAAGCTATTGCCAGAGCGAGAAGACTCTCTTCCAGCAATTTGTACCAATCGAAGTGGACCGTCTTTAGGAGATGGTGTAGAAAGAAGGGCATTTCCTCCACCACGACCTCTGTGAGCCAGATAGCAGACTTCCTCTTATTTCTGAGGAGTGATGTGAAAATTGCAGTCTCGACTATAAAGGGGTATAGAAGCATGCTATCATCTGTTTTTAGGCATAGAGACTTGGATCTGTCTAACAACAGAGACCTTCACGATCTCTTCAGATCCTTCGAAACCTCGAAGGTGCCTCGGCTAAGGACTCCTTCTTGGAATTTGGATGTTGTGCTTCGGTTCCTAATGTCCAGTTCGTTTGAGCCTCTTCGTTCTGCGTCATTGAGGAACATTACTAGGAAGACTATTTTTCTAACCGCTCTAGCTACGGCAAAGAGGGTTAGTGAACTGCAAGCCTTTAGTAGGCATATAGGCTTTAAAGGGCATAACGCGGTTTGTTCTTTAAGCCCTTCCTTTTTAGCGAAAAATGAAAGCCCGTCTAACCCTTGGCCCAAGAGCTTCGAAATCAAGGGTATGGCTGAAATCCTTATTCAAGAGCCAGAGAGTCCTTTGCCCTGTTAGGGCTCTCAAAGTCTACTTAGACAAGACGAAGGAAAGTCGAGGTCCCTCAGATAGTTTATGGTGTTCCGTAAAGAGACCGGACTTACCTATGTCAAAGAATGCTCTGGCTTTCTTTCTGAGAGATACGATTAAAGAAGCCCATTCATGCTGTCAAGACTCTGATTTTAAACTTCTGAAAGTCAATGCTCACGAGGTGAGGGCGGTTGCGACTTCAGTGGCTTTTCAGAAAAATATGTCACTCAGTAACATTCTGGGTGCCACATTTTGGCGGAGCAACTCTGTGTTCGCTTCACACTACCTGAGAGATGTGAAGACGACATATGAGAACTGCTTCTCGCTAGGACCATACGTTTCCGCAGATACTTTCCTGGGGGCAGGGGATGACACTCATCCTATCCTATAGAAAATGGTTGGATAGTGTTTTTTATGGTTGTTGGGTCGACTGCCTGTGGCGGACTTCCCAATCGTTAGCTTTAGTTGCGTTATCCTAACTTAGTTAGGCTTGGTCAGGTGGTTGGTTTTTGCTTCGTTTGCCCTCATTGTATGGTCAATATGGTCTTGTCACATTGTGGTCACGCCCCCGTTGACAGATCATCTAGAACTCACCAGCTATACAGGTCACACCCTTGCTGGAGACTCTAGTTAAGCAGAAGCGGACTTGGGTGACAGTAATCACGAAGTCAGCTATGCTAACAGGTAAGGAACCAAAATATCTTTCACCTACTTGTAGTGTGTTTTTTCCAAATCCTATTCTGTCTGTACCCACCTCCAATGGTGGTATTCAGCTATATATATATCTGACAGGTAAGTTTCATGAACAAAATGATATTTTAATGATAAAATAAAGTTTGTTCATACTTACCTGGCAGATATATATATTCATAGTGCCCGCCCACCTCCCCTCAGGAGACAGTGGCACTAGAAAATCTGAATAGAAAATGGGAATGGTTCCTGATACCCGCCTCCCAGCGGCGGAATGGGTACTAACCACCTGATCTCCCACTGCGTGTGTCGTAAGTTTTGAAATTCTGTCGGACTAACAGAGAATACAGCTATATATATATCTGCCAGGTAAGTATGAACAAACTTTATTTTATCATTAAAATATCATTTTTTGAAACAAAACTGACTCCTGTGCATACTAATTACATCAAACTAATCCTATAGTCCACAGTCCCTCAGACATTTTCCAGAATTTCAAGAGGAACTCCACTCAGTCAGGTAAAACATCCGGATTCCTAACTTCTGTGTCACAGAAAATAATCACCATATGTATTGTATGCTGTCGCCAGGAAAGGATGGGAGGGGGGCAGTCATGTAAAGTAATGGGTATATAAAAAAAATTACTTTAAAAACAGTATCTGTTTTCGCAAAAACACATTAAATTACAATACCCAAAATAGCTATTTGGGTAGGATATTCTCCATTTTTTTCTAATTAGTAATCCTTGAATAACTGGAGCCTAATTCCTGGCATTAGGGATGACATAGCTATGCAACTGCAGTTGACAGGAGATCATGAATTCAACAGCATCCTTGTAAGACTATGATTTTTATTCACCATAAATCAATATCTATATATGAAAAAGTATTTCTAATGGGAGAAGGAGAATTTGACTGTTATGCATAGCTCTGACCAAGCAATACAATGTATCTATGGAGTGCAGAGGTACAATTTACCATATATGCAAAGGAGGTGAAAGCAGTCTCCAAGAAATCGAGAATTTGAAGTGCCTGTTTTCCGAGACAAGAAAAGATAAAAAAACAGGTACAAATATTGAAGTTCAATAATCCGCAAGAGAATTCCAATTGGTGGATTTGTTTAATCCCAGTGTTTAAGTCAGTGTCCAAGGGTAGATAAACAAACACATGCACCAATTTGTTTCTGTATCATTTTATATGTTCTCTTATGCTAACTATCTTTCAATACACTCTGCAAATATATAAGAATAGGAAATGATAAAATTGTCAACTAATTTTAAGATACAACTACTGGATGTATGAAGGGGTTATAAAACAAGAAATTTTATGATCGGCTGAGATCTTGAAACAGATTTGTGGAGAAGCAGCAATGTCTCTAATAGGCTCCAAGTTCATATTCAAAATGGTGTGACTATAGCTGATGTAAGGGCTATCGAAAACAGTCTTTGGCATGATATCTCTAAAATTGGCTTTTTACAAAGGTTCTGATGCCTAAGAACTAAAGTGAGGGCCAATGAAAGTGGTTGAAGAAATCTCAATGGTAATTCTCACTGTAAACTTTAGTACAATCTTCTCAACACATTGGATGTGCCTAGGTTAATAGCCCTCATCTCGAACACTTGATACAAGGCCAATTTATACTCCCTGGCTGCAGATACAAATGCAGTATAAAATTTACCACTTATGGAATAGTGGTACAGAGCTGATCAACACTCCTGCTACACCAGTCACAGAATACTCTCCACTTAAACTGGTACAAACTGGATGTGGATTGTTTGGCTACATTTTTAATGCTTTCAGGAGTTCCTGCTATAAGCCCTCTCGTAAGACCACACTTAACAGGCCCTAAGCAAGTCGTGGACTGACAGATTTGTGTGATTCCTCCAAAAAAAGAGGTGCCCATAAGGGGACAGTGCTGTCAGTGCGCCTCATACAGTGTGCTGTAGGCATTACTTAAGGTTCTTTGCAGCATCCCTTCAGCCCTTAGCTTCAACCCCTTTCATTCATATTCTCTTTTTTCCAGTTCACTTTCCACCCTTTCCTAACAATTGTTTCAACATTAGTTTCTGCACTGAATGAACTCTCAGGTCCCAGCGCTTGGCCTTTGGCCTACATTCCATATACATTTATTATTATTCCAAAAATATGGTTGATGGAATAACCTGAGCCATTCCAAAAGTTGTCTTGAGTGGTCTGGGAACCTAGCTTCAGCAGTCAAGAGGCTGCTAACAGTGCCATGCTGGAATGCCTCAGCTCCACCCATTACCATTCTTAGTAGCAAGAACAAGGAAGAAATATAATTTCAAATTATCCCATGCAACCACAATGGGATCACTTGCCCATACTACTTGAACTGTAGTGCTAAGCAGTTGTTTCAGAATTTTTTGATGAGCTGAGTGACAAAGCAATGCCCTATGGGAATACCCATAACTTACCAAGTTCCTTATAAATGTTTCGATATAAAGACCAATCTGCTGAAGTGCCTGATCCTTCCTGCTGCACTGTTTCTCTCCTGGATGAAACTGGAAACAGCATGATGTTTGTCTGCTCTGCTCATGGGGAATTTACTGGCTAAAAGCACGTGATGTTGGTTTAATTACCTCTTCATTCATGTAGGCTGGCATGGTGGAGTTGCTTGAAATTATCCTCACCACTTTGCTAGCCACTTGCTCTTTGCATGACTCAAGAAATATGTAAGAAGTATCATAAGAGGGGTAGAGAATTCTCTCATCCTCTCCTGAGATTAAAGAGGTGAATGTAACACCATAAAGACATTTCTTTACAGTTCCTGGATATTTGACAGATAACAAATACTGAAAAGATTCACTGTTTTTGATGTTAACTTTGGTGATACCATAGATTGGATCTGTGGTATATATCTAGAGAATGCAGAAAGAACACAGGAGAAGAACTTGAGGACAGAACAAAGGGATGTGGTAAAATCAGTGTATCCTACTCCCACCTAACTGTCTCTCGTTCAAGCCCGCTGTGATGGTGAAGACCCATAGGACAACAGATGAAGCACCGGTCATATGTAGAGCAGAATCAATGGTTGTTGCATCCCCCCTAGCCCCCCAGAGGAAAGAGGATGAGGTACAAAGATTATTCAGCCTTTCCTTGAGTGTCCACTCCTAACCTTTCATATTGCTCCCTGAAGAGTGGGCTGCACAAACAGGTGTTGCAACAGAAACTGGAGTCCGAGTTTTGAGCAGAACATGAAGCACAAACCACAAGCACAGAGGCAGCCTCTGTACAGACTTGTCAACAAGGTGAGAACTCCTCTGTACCTCCCTCAGAAGTCTTACTCAAGGTTTGTAATGAAATCATTAATAAGTGACAGCTTCTCTTGGTGCCTTAGACCCATAGATGACAACACATACCAGCGTCTCTTCTAAAGCTGAAGGGAACACTTATGAGAAATACTGAAGTATGACCCTGTGGTGAAGACCCCTGTTGTATGCCCCTCCCCTTCAGCTGTCCTATGACTGAAAAAGGGGAGAGCATGAAGGGCAGAGATGGCAACCTGACACTACCCACTCAAGTTTATAAGCACAAAAGGTGTTTTATGAGATTCTCTAAAATATCATTTGGCTCCCCTAGTATTCAAACCAAGACTTCAAGAACAAAAAAAGTTAATATACTGTATAAACACCTATGCTTGTCACACTATGGCAAACCTGAAAGCTTCATATAACTATATATATATATATATATATATATATATATAAACCCCCGTATTCATTCTCATGATTTATGGACTCATATATATTTCTCTGTAGAACATATCTAGCCATCATTATATAAAAATTCGCCCATTTGCGGTATTTTTCACTGAGAAATTTTCACTAATTACTGTATTTTCATATAATTTTCATGAATAAATGCACTTTTTGTGATAAAACTATTAAAATACTCAGTATATGCATTTTTACAGGGGCAGTTCTAAGTGTTTTTAGAGGGGTTTTAAGTTTTCATATTTTAGCTATTCGCGGGGGTGTGTGGGGCGATCCCCGTGAATATATTCACTGTATATATATATATATGTATAATATATATATATACAGTATATATACATATATGTAAAAAATCACAGTAGATGCATGACTTCAGTGTATAAGCTCCCACAGGAAAATGACAGGCAGAAGTTTACTCTTTAGAACATTTCTAACCATCAATAAACGTGAAAATTCGAACTTTGCGGTATTTTCACTGAGAAATTTTCACTATATACACACACATATATTTTATATATTATAATAAATATATATTTGTGATAAAACTATTAAAATATATATACATATATATATATATTTAATTATAGTTCTATAATGTTTTATATTATATATTATAAAATATATATACAGGCAGTCCCCAGTTTAGCTATTCCTAAGCTGTGTGTCGAAAATCATCATAATCTGAAAAAGTGAATAAAAATCGTAAAAAATCTAAGAAAACCTTATATTTTAATGTTTTATGTATAAAACGATATAAACTGCATTTTTACAGAGCTTTTCATAAAAAAAAAAAAAAAAAAAAAAACAAAAAAAAAATTTTATTGTTCTGCCATTTTGTAGCCATATTTCTTCAGTCTGATTGGTGTCGTAAGCGTTATAACCCCGGAAAATGCATCATAAACTGGGAAATAATTTCTGATGAATATATTTGAAAAGCGTCGTAACATTGGGACATAATAAGCCAGACATTGCTAACTCAAACTGCCTGTGTGTGTTTGTGTTATTTATAATATATATATATATATATTTATATATATATATATATATATATATATACATATATATATATATATATATATATTATATATAGTATATATATGTGTATATATATATACATATATATATATATATATACATTATATATATAAAATATATATTTATCATATATGATATAAAATTTTATATATATTTTTTCAATACAGTTTCCCATTATTTTTAAGTACAGTTTTAACCTTCTTGGCATTGAATGTGCTAAATCTTTGAAATATTGTGCATCCATGTCTTCAAACCAAAACTTACGGATGGCATCCTTCAATTTGGGGAGGGACGTTTTCTCATCTGCTAAAATCATCATAAATCTGAAAAATCTGGTGAATTGCCTGGCCAAATTTCTGAATAAAATTCCTTAAGAAAACCTTGTACTTTTAATGTTTTATAAATACACGGTGTAAAAGTTCCTTGTAAACTAATTCATTTTCCAAGACATTTTCATAAATCTGCCATTTTGTCGTGCTCTCTGGGAGAAAATTAATCCCCAAAAAAAAACATCCCCATACCATCACAAATTGGATGTTTCACAGTCTTGATTGTTTTTGATGCTGATCCATTTTGCGCTATGAATAATGTGGATTCATCTAAAACACCCTTTCCCAATTGGTGTCCACTTCAAATATTTTAAAAAGCCATCCTTTTTTTTTTCAGGCTTAGTGAGGAATGCATCTTTGCTGCAACCGGGAGACCAATTTTTCTGAATCGAATATATTTGAATACGTTCCTAAGCAGATCAGGGTTTTGAGACTTCAAAATTTTGGCTAACATTTAAAATGTTATCCGTTCTTTTTGTAGTTTTTCGTGGCATAATAAGCCTTTCTTCCGCTTCAGTGATGAATCAAGGTCTCCTGTCTTGGAAGCGGTTGCACCACAATGAGACGGGGACTTCCTCTCTTGCAATAGCTGACATTGACTTGCCAGTTTTATATCATATATTTCTTAACCATATATAAGGAAGTTTTATATAATTATTATATAAATGTATATATATATATAATGGGGCACGGCGCATATATGATATACCTTTGTGATATATATATCACTGTATATATATATAAACTCATATATATACATATATACAATATAGGCTGCCATATATATATATAAATATGGGATAAATATATACACTGTATATATATATAATATATATATATATATATATATATATATATATATATATATATATATATATATATATATATATATATATATATATATACACTATATATATATTTCTATATATATATATATATATATAAATTTCTGACCCATCATCAGGATCGAACCCAGGTCTTTCAAATGAAAGGCAAGGGTACTGCCCACTAGGCCATACAAGTCAAAAGAAGTTGGAACCTGAGAGCAACTGCACCCAAGGAATTACCCGAGTGAGAAATTTATTTCTGTTCCACACGTGATTGTGTGTTGATTATTTCTATCTTATTCACTTAGAAGGGATCATTCGAATGAAATGCTGTCAATTGGGTCATTGCTGAGTCGGGAAGTTGGGGAAAACTCGCTGGTATGCAAGCAGTTAGCTTGCGCAGGTAATTCCTTAGGTGCAGTTGCGCTCATGTACCAACTTCTTTTGACTTGTATGGCCTAGTGGGCAGCGCCCTTGCCTTTCATTTGAAAGACCTGGGATCTGATGAGTCAGAAATTTATTTCTGATTGTGTGTTGATTATATATATATATATCATAAATTTATTTCTATTCCATATATGATTATATATATATATATATATATATATATATATATATATATATATATATATATATATATATATATATATATATATATATATATATATATATATAAGCATTAAGCTACAAACGTCCTTTAATATCCAATTCGCTCTACCTCAGAAATAATATATTTTCATATATGTTACCGAAGGGGAATTTTTTAGTTGATAATAAGTAAGCCGTCCCGTGGGCTCGAACCAGCGAAGGACAGGAACTCAGGACTACAGGGACGCATTAACTCGCGCGGCCACAAGAGAGGTATAAGTGGATATCGGCTCCCATATACAAATCACCCGTCGAACTCAGGTGTTTGTGTTTGGAGACGATATCCACCCACCTCTGCCATGCTGACCATGTAATGCATTTGTCACACGCAGCCAAACTATTTAGTTTTTATCACATCACCGTGATTCATATACAAGCATTAAGCATTAAAGGACGTTTGTAGCTTAATGCTTGTATATGAATCACGGTGATGTGATAAAAACTTCATATATATATATATATAGAGAGAGAGAGAGAGAGAGAGAGAGAGAGAGAGAGAGAGAGAGAGAGAGAGAGAGAGAGAGAGAGAGAGAGAGAGAGAGAGAGAGAGAGAGAGAGGTTGCTGCCAGAAACAAACCAAAACTAAGATTTTTGTTCTATTATCCATGACGTACTTAACATCCATTGCAATGTCTAGCTTCAGAAGCCAGTCAAGAACTATGACCACCAAGAAAACTGAGACGTCTCAACTCAATGCGTCCCAAAAAGAAAGTGATGTCTTATCACCAGGTGAGGGGGCAGTACCAATTAACCCCCTTGTAACCTAATGCTACTATTTCAAGTTCATGCTTGGAATATTTCTGTATACTGTAAAAGATGGTTTGTATTCTTGTAGGAACAAGGTGGTGGGGTTCTTTGGAATCTAGATGTATGGAAGAAAAGTATGGAATCTATTCCTTTTAGAGCATGTCTGGATATGTAGCTGATGTACATTTATGCAACAAAAGGTGCTTGATGTCTACAAAACAAACTTGAATTACCTGTGGTAATTATACAATACTGTATAAAAATTTTATATGAGAAAAAATGTTAAAATAGGCAGTCCTATCTTCCAACTAGAAAATTAAACTTACTTGTTTTAATACAGCATCATTTTCTGGAATGATCGCTATTAGGTCATACTGTCTAATGGCATTTGCATATTTTGAGAGAAATGGAGAAGAAGGATCTGAATGTGTTATTGTTATTCGAGAAAGAATCACTGGCTTTCGAGTAATTTTGTAACGCTTGAGATCCAAATCTGACAGTTCCACAATCTTGGGTGGTGGCACTAAAGATTCATTATCACCATCTGAAAAAAATGCAAATCAAGCTAAATATTTATTATAAGAACATCACTATTATTAAATTTTATATTTATATATAATAGAAACATTAGTCAGCCTTCATGAAAGACCACAAACATATATACCTATAAAGTTTCAAAATGTCTGAGCCAACATTTTTTTCTTTAACACTTTCTAATACTATTACTCATATTTATCATTTTGAAGAGCAAAATAAAGTACTTCCAAATCTACCTTGGATGAGGTACTAAGAATGTGCCCTGTTTAGCAATAGAAAAAAAAAAAGGCCACTCGGAGCCTAGTGAGATGAGCGCATACACTTGGATAAAATGTCAAATTTTCAAAATAATTTGTATTTTTCCACTGTATTCATGCCTAACCATTTACTTCAGGTATCCTTTCATAACAGCTGGTTGAGATGTTGAATCAGGTATCCTTTCATAACAGCTGGTTGAGATGTTGAAGCAAGAAACAAGGAAACCACTCACACATCCAAGTGAAAACCTCACTTTTCCTTCAGCTACAGGGAAAAATGCAGGGAGGTTAGTGTGCATTAAGCAGTAATATCTAGAAACTATATCTGAAAAGCAGACAATCAGTGACGTCTGGTTGATATCAAGAATGCATGTCAGTTTGCTGAAGAAATTCCAGGATATGGGGTACCAAGACAGAAACCTTGAATACTGGAGCCAAAGGAACATGTAGATAAACTACAAAAAGGAGATGAAGAATGCACAGCAGAATGTTCTAAATACTGTACTCCAGTTTAGATAGTGAACTTATATGAAGATCCAGAGTAGATTATTTGGACAAACTGGCTGATGATGTTGAAAAGACACATTCAGTAAGTGGCGATGTTGAAAAGACACATTCAGTAAGTGGCACTATGTCAAAATAGCCCACATATAATTATTACAGAAATGGCTATGGGAAGGAAAAAAGATGACAATTCCTGTAAAAAGGGAGGGATGGTTAAATAATAAAACTGGAAGAAGAAGAATGCTAGGTAAACTATTTTTGTGAGGCCATGAATAGGGCACATAAGGGACTAGTTTGATCAATATACAAAAAGTGGACACACCTGAATGCATATGAATTAATTAACGGTTTTGAAATGAGTCAATAATAAAGACACTTGGAAGATTAAAAAAACACCAAGTTGTGATGGAACCAAAGCTGAAACAATTTTTTAGCTGATATTAATGTAACGCCTTGTTCTGTTCTGCAGAATGTGGAAAGAGGAAACAAAGCCTGAAAACTAGGCACTGCAAGTCATAGCAAAGGTACCCCAGAAAGGTGACCAGAATGAATGTGGTAACTACTGAGGCACTGTAATATTGTTGAATGTAAGGAATAGGCTATATTCAGTGTATAATGCTTATTCTCAACAGGTTGGAGACAGAAATTAATAGAAACCTAAGAGATGAACTAGCTGTATACTGTATATGGCAGCAGTGTATACAATCTAAAAATCCCCTTTGGATAGCTTTTTTTAGAATATGTAAAGCTAATTGAAATTACCTAGAATAAAGCAGATACTGTAAAGTTAATCTGGATGGGTCTTGTCAAATGAATTTGCAGTAAATAGTAGGATACTAAGGGAATGTTGTTCCAACTTTACTGCTTGCCATTCTCATAGATTTTATAATAAAAAAAAAGGGTAGGAGATGGAAAAGATGGCTTGGTTTGGAGTTACAATAGAAACTTGATAGACTTAGGATAAGCAGAGAATGTCTTTTAAATTGCAAAACACCAAAAGGTTTACAAAGTTTGCTTAATAGAGCGTACCATACATCTAAAAAGATGGCAATCAAATTAAATTTATGGGGAACCAAAGTTATGAATACAAATTATACACAAAGGGATGAAATAACAGTAGATGAAAAAAAACGGATTAATGAGGTCAAATCTTTCCAGTAATTAGAAACAGTGATACCCAGTACATATAATATCCTCTTTAGTTGGAAATTAGTGAAAGATGAAAAAAACATATCAACAATGAGTAGGCCATATAAAATTTGGAAATCAAACATTTAAACTATACACAAAAGTAAGATTGTACATAAGTCTGGTACAATCTGTACTACTATACAGACATGAATCATGGTATGACATCGGATACAAGCTTCCCCCAAAGGAGTTGTGGTTGCAAAGGACATGGGCTCCAGTGTGCATTTAACAGGCTAGAAAATGGCAGCCAGGTGGGTGGGACACTAGTAATTAGTCTCACTTGGTACCATGCACATGGAAAGTCAGGCAAAAGCCATAGCCACACCAAGCATTGGCACACACTACCTGAAATAGGCTGATACCAATACTGTTTCAGAAAACAATTGCTGCACCATGCACAGTCCAAACCAAGCACAAGTGAGAAAGTTGTCTGCATAAATAACTTCAACCACAATCCCCCAACCAGAGTGAAAGATTGAGCAGCAAGCAGATCAATCCCATACCAGCAAACACTGTTAACTGCTCATGTACTGGGGTCAGCACTTATCCACTGAGCATAGCCATACAGTACATGTGCATGGGGACGGTAGTTCACAAACTCAGACAGTATCCAAGTTTACTAAGCACTGACCTAAGCCAAGTTTAACATAAGAAGCATAAGACAAACAGCAAGAGGATTTCACTGATAAGAGATACTTGTCTGTATGGCTAGTAGGACCAAGAAAATCCATAAACCATGAGCATCATGATCTGGTAATATTCATGAGCAATGAACTTCATTACAACAAACATTTGTAGAGATACATACTTGACAAGGGCTTTCTTCCCTCAAGGATCAGACCATCTGACATGCAAGTACTGTGTTAACAAGAGCTGCTGCCAAAGTGCTAAGCAATCAGTCTGGAAGCTGATCAGTACTAAGTGCTTACATTGGTTCTGCAATAGAACATCATAAAAATGAGAACCATCACAAGTCTTTGGTCAATGCAACCATCTATGTCTGCATGGCTTCTGAAGCCCAAGGATCCTGATGTTCCCACCAACCACTATAGTGATTATTAAGGTTTTTCAGCCACAAATATTACTTCACTGTTGTGAAGATTCTAAAAATACAGTAATCACTTAGATGATAATGCTAATGAAAATTCATTAAGTTAATTTCATGTATTTTACTAACTGTAGCATAAATAGAGGAATTTCTGGTTATTTTACCTTACATTAAAAGGGTTGGCAATCCCAGTGAAATTTTACAAGCAGCTGATACATTGAAATGTAGTTTTCTGATAGTTTTTTATGTTTTAGGTAATTTATGATAGTTTTTACTGGAAGTTCTTTTATTTATCCCCCCCCTACTTCTACATCTACCAATTTCCCAGTAGAATTTCAGTACAGTAAATACTAGAAGTATTACTACATAAGTTTATTATGTTAAAAGGATGTATTCTTCTAAACATATATACTGTTGTCATATATTTTAAAATGCTATTGGTCAGGTTAGGTTGGGGAGGAGAGAGGGTAGTGGTTTAAGCCAGGTAATGACCTACTGCCCTACATTAGGTAAAGTTAGAATGCAATCCTATATTTTACTCTGATTTATGGCACTCTTGTGCCAGTGTGAAAAATCATCAGATTTTTGCAGACTGTAAGAGAAAAGCCATATTTTTCTTAAGTAATGGGAAACATAACCTGGTATTTTTATAAGCTGAATAACTCATGAGTGAAAACAGAATTCAGTCATGACTGTCTAGTTCTAATTATTTTTACTTTAATAAGGTAGACTGCATGCATACGACCATGACCATGGCTATGCTTGTGGCATTAGGACAGACATTTTTAATGGCTAGTCTACATCCTCGTGCAGCTAGTCCAATAACAAACATTAGGCTACATTAGTAGAACAGGCCTATTAGTTTAACAGCCGCATGAATAAGACTAGCCTAGGTGGCACTAGTTTAGGCTACTTTAATACCAGTTCTTGATATTGTATATGTACTGTTACCAAGATATTTACCATCTTCATGTTTCAATGTTTAGTATTTGAAAGAAAAGCTCTGCACAGGGATACAGCATTGTTTATTACGGAAATTTTTTTAATGTTCAATAAAGAATAGGGTGTATAGGCTATGTAGTGTATGCTAGATAACTTGGAAATTTTACAGAACAATGTGAGAAATTTACTGTCTTTTGTTTATGTATCTGTAGGTAAGCTCTGCAGGATGCCATGTTTAGTACCAGCACCACAAGGGTCAATGTAAAAACATAAACAAAAGGCAGTACATTTCTCATATTATTTTGGTAAATTTCTCAAGTTGTCTCAACTGTACTGCATTTGGCATAGCCTATACATTCTTTTCTCTATTGTTCAGTCAAAAAATTTAATTAACAATATCTTTGGTAGAGCTATGGGGTTGCTCCACATTGGGTATTAACTTGGAAATTGACTTTTCCTGTAGTATTTTGGTTGCTTATTAACAATTTACCGTTATTTTTGGGGGGTCAGCTGTAATTAACCTGTAATTAACATCAGAACTGATGTTTTTGTATGCTGGCCATCCTGGAATGTTATTGTGCATGTGCAGTGTTATGGGGGAGGTTTTGGTAAAAAAGTGGTTTCCTTTACTGGGGGGTTGGGGAGGCACAGCCTCCGACTACGTAACATGGCCTGCTAGGTTAGGTTAGTTTAGGGTACATTAAGTTAGTATAGGTCCTTTTATAATAGGTTTCCTTAGCCAATCCCTTTTTGAAGATATGGCTCCCTAATGACTTGCGAATGTGCAGAACCATTTCATAACAACATGGCAGTCCATGCGGAGTTATATACCCCGTAGTTTGTATGCAGACATCTTCATTAGAATTACCCAATGTTCACATCCCATTTGGGTACTCAACACAGCCTGAAAATCCAACTGTTTAATATGAATGATGGTAGGCCTATTTCTAAGTAGCAGCTCCGCAAGGACTGTATGGAATGGTTCCACAAATACAAAAGTCATTAGGGAGCCATATGTTCAAGAAGGGAATGGCTAAGGGAAATCTATTATAAAAGGAACCATACTAACCTAGCTTAACCTACTAGGCCGTGTTACTTAGTGGGGGCCAGAGCCCCTGGACCCCCTGGTGAAGGAAACTCCACTTTTTACCAAAAGTTCCCCTTGGCCTATGCCACTGTGCATGCGCGACAGCATTCCAGAATGGCTAGCATACAAATATATAATCATTTCTGATGTTAATTACAGTTGACGAACA
The DNA here is from genome assembly GCF_040412425.1 of Macrobrachium rosenbergii. Classification (NCBI taxonomy): domain Eukaryota; kingdom Metazoa; phylum Arthropoda; class Malacostraca; order Decapoda; family Palaemonidae; genus Macrobrachium; species Macrobrachium rosenbergii. Next base: position 27,254,810 of record NC_089780.1, on the reverse strand, counting down.
AAAAATAACAGTAAATTTCTTATAAGCAACCAAAATACTATTTAAAAGTCAATTTCCTAGATAGCTTAATACCAAATGCGAAGCTCTTACTTAGTTCTACCGGAATGACTACCAACAGAATAGAATAAAATACAGAATTCAGGCCAAAGGCCAAGCTCTGGGACCTATGGGGTCAGACCTGGAATGACTACCAATACACCTCTAACTTTACAAGACCACAGAAACAAAGATAGCATACACAATAGATTTAAATCAACATAAAACTAGACCTAATTCGTACACAGCCTAACGTAACATTCTTAGCCCAACTTGGTCTGGGTTAGCTGTCTTACCCTTTCCTTTCTTCCGTTTCTTAGACGTTCCTTCTTTCAATTGTGTTTTATCCGTTACATACTGATTTATGGCAACAGTCTGATAGCCTAGACTTAATGCTCTCAGAACTGTATCCTTAACAGCCTCTGTGGCTGGTATATTTAAATCGCAGAACCCTTTCGTCCGCAACATTTTCATTAATTAGTTCTTGGCGACTAGCGAGTCCTGGCCCTTAAGTTACCAATCATATATGCGACACATGGGCCGAAGATAGTAGTAACACAAGAATGTTGCCTTTGTACCGCCTCGCCGTCTTCTCTTAGTTCGGCAATTCCTTTATTTCTTTTATATTTTATTTCCCTGTATGGTAAAATCTTTCCCATTTCAATTTTTCTCTCTTCGTACAACTATGATCAGTAAAACTGGAGAATTCGCATTTACAATTTCACATTCCCAGGTTGGCTGCTCAGTAAAACTGAATTCACACCTACTGTAATATGACTGCAGCAGGGTTGGTGCAAAATATTACATACGGACGGATATTCATCCTCTTTAGCTATTATTTACACTGACAGCACTAACTTTATATTTTACATGTTATGACTGCCATTGCTTTTAAAAAAATCTTGATACTTCCTTAATTGAGGTTCCTAGTCACTTCACCCTAATGCTTTTTTTTTTTCACTTCCCAGACTTTTGCGCTCAAAATATATTCTGGTTTCCTTTTCAGCATAATCAGTCCGGCCTTTATCATGATTACATCCTCCCTTGTGCCTAATTCATCTGTATATATTTATTTCTGCCCCTCCCATCAGTGAATCTCATCTTAGTCGTCGCCTTTTTTAACTTCTATATTATTTTCTATTTCCTTGGCAATCATATATTTTATTTCCTTTTCAAAATTTTGCTTTGTTTACTGTTTGGTTTGATTTCATGAAATTTATGATGTTGAGCCATGCACTGGAGCACTTTTGGCCATGAAGCAATGCAGCAATGAAAAGAGGTAGCTGTGTGGTTGGACAGCAAAAGAAAGAGGTCCAGGAAAAAAAGTAGACGAAGCAGACAGACCTAAAGGTGGGACTGGGAGAAAACCTCACAGTTGCACTAAGAAATAATAGTTAGAGAGATTGGATAACAAGATCAAAAAAAGGAAGAAAGAATGGGGGTAAAGTAAAAGGCTAAAAAGTGGGTACATCTATGGGCTGAAGGGACATTGAAACCACCCTTTAGTTATGCCTACATTGCACCACTTGAGGTGCACTGATGGCACTAATCCCTATGGGGTTACTTTGTAAACTTTCTTATTTCTTCTATACTTCCCCTTTATATATATATATATATATATATATATATATATATATATATATATATATATATATATATATATATATATATATACATATATATATATATATATATATATATATATATATATATATATATATATATATATATATATATGTGTGTGTGTGTGTGTGTGTGTGTGTGTGTGTTACCCTACAGAGTTAATCCCATTGCTTACCTTTGCTGTAAGTCCCATCTATTGGTAGCTTGATAGTGACTGCATCAAAGTGACTACTAGCAATACATTTGTACATTCACACCCATTCTCTCTCTCTCAGGTCTACGACGAATCAAGCATTACCCAAAATAATTTATTTGACAATAATCTAACATAACTGGATTGCAAGAAACAAGATATGAAATAAAATGGAATACTTCTTCTTTCGACCTTATTAGTCCCACTGTATAGCAGGGGCGGCCGCTAAAGTCAATTTTCTCCATCTATTTCTATTTCTTTTGCATGCTACCATCTTACTTCTGAAGGAGGGTCCTATGAGAGGGGGAAAAAAGACAAGCTCGATGAGGAGAAGGAAAAGATTAAGGAGGAACATCGAGAACGCTTCTTCGCTTTTTTATATCAAGTCTTGCTGGTCATAGATACTGAATGGGTGGTTGAGGCTGGTACCGGAGATGCCATCACTGCAAAAGCAACCTGGTGGTCAGCCACTGTCAAGGCTACTGTACAGGAGAAAGCAGCAGCAGAAGTAGCAGGAGAAGAAGGAAGCTCCTTCTCAACTGCCAGGTTGTCAAGGAAAACTGCAAAAGGTGGACTACCAGGGATGTTCAGTGTAGGCTGCATCTTTCACAAGTACTCCAGTGATACCATCTTACTGTGCCTAGAATGCCAGAATCAATTAACAATGATGGTGAAGTGGTGTTGGAGTCGAAGCCTGGCTACGTGAGGCCATTCACTTAAGCACCAGCACTGTCCTGTGAAGAGAGCAGGTAACAAAACTCTTTCACCTCTTGAACACTACCTCTCCCATGATGGAGGAGTATTCTAAAGAAGTAGCAAAACAGTAATGTAGGAAGAAGTGAGGAAGGCACTAGAGGGATTCAGTGGGGCTACCGGGGTGTATTTCCCCCTGATGAAACAGATGAATGCCTCTTGAGAAGGCAGCAAGACATCCACATGATCCACTGTAAAGGCCGAAAAAGTGGCTAGTGGCGGGAAGTGATTGAGGAATATTTCTCCACTCAGCAACCTAGAACCACCAGTTAATGACTGCTCTAGCTCTCACTGAGGATACTCCTATATAAAAGACAATACTTTGTATTTCTGTAGGAATTATTCTATTTTCTGTTGCAACTTAGTACCTTATCAACATTCTGGAAAGTAATTACCTAGTACGAATGAGAAATAGTTGCTCTGTTCATTCTGTGTCCATATATGTCATTCATATTCTGTAATCCCATTTTTTTTTTTGCAACCTAGCACAGTATATCAGCATCCCAAACAGCATCAGCCTAGTAAGCTTGTGGAACAGTTGCACATTCAACTGTAATAAAGAGAAATTTGTTATCATTTATATAATACTACACTCTTTTGTGACACTACTGCATCAGCATCCCTGACAGCTTTTGCCTGGTAAGGATCTGAAACATATATTCATCTGTAAAAACAATTCTTTTTGATATGAAAATATTACTTTAAACACCAGCAGTAGCAAATATGTACCCTTCACCTTGTACATTCTTCTTTCTTGGTCTCTTGAGGAGGGAGCCCTGTAAGCTCCGAGCTTTGCTGCCGAATCCAGGTTCAGCAGTGAATCACGGAGTGCCCTCACAGTCATGTGGTTAAGTCACTTGTGTCACCTGACACTGGGCCTCAGTTACATGCCTGGCCAGCCACCTATAACCCCATTTCTGCTTGCATGGCATACCAAAAGTTCATCAAATAGTTCATCAACTAATAGGCATACATGAAATCAATTATTAAGATGCTCTGACAAAAGTAGTATATTAAATGACAAGTGAAGACATATTGACTATCTCTTAGTGCTACATCAAGGTACTGCAAATTAGGAATATGGAAGTAATTAGTAATTCACATTAATTAGCTAGCTGATAGGCATACAAAATAGTAATTATATTATTTATGAATAATTTCTTGACAAACCTAGTAGATAAATGGACTAAAAAAAAAGCCTCCAGTTGATTCACATGATGACAAGATATGTGGTCAAGTCCAACATATCTTGATTGATTGCCCCACTTTCTGACACCCAAATAGTATGAAGCATTGAAAACAAATCCTTGAAATCAATTTTGTCAGAATCTTTATCACTTTCAGGTTATACAATAAAACTCCTAATAAGATGCAATATGTTATATAAACTCTATTATAACCATGAAGAGCATATTTTTCAGACCAGCCCTTTGAGTTATGAATGTTAACTCTTGTAGTCCGTCCTCTTTAAGTATTAGTTCAAAAGTGCAACTGTTTGGGTTTCTTCTAGTTTCACCTTCAGACCCATCTCATTTATTTTTAGGATCTCTATCTTGCTGTCAAACCACCCCACCTCACACTTTTCACTGTCTTCAGCACTGAATGACTGCAAGTGCCCCAGAGCTTGGCTTTATAGCCTAAATTTTATTATTCCTTCATTCATACATTTAAACATTAGTGATAAACTAGAAGTCAACAAAATTATAATTTTTCATAAAATTTAGGTTACTTTTGTATTGCACAAAATTGAGACTTTAACTTCACTAGATATAACTTATGTTTTGTGGTATTCCACAAGTCCTTACGTTGCTCTTACTAAAAGAATAGCTACATAGCCTACTGACTGTGAACTCAGACCTGCACTTCAGAGTGAGAAATGCTCAAATAATCAAGGTAATATAGGCCTAAAAATTCAACTTAAATATAGAAAAACGGTGAGATATCCTACAAAATTCAGTTTGTTAGGCACAAATGAGGTTACTCATGTTATGTTTGAAGCCCGCAGGACAGTAGTGCTGTCAGTGAACCTTTGTGATGCACTGTAGACATAAATTAAGGTTCTTTGCAGCATCACTTAGGTCCCTAGCTGCAACACCTTCATTCCTTTTACTAAACCTCCATTCATATTCTCTTTCTTTCATCTGCTAATCCACCCTCTCCTAAAACTGTTTCGTTATTTTCAGCACTGAATGACCTCACAGGTCCCAGCCCTTGGCCTAAATTTTGGTAGAACTATGGAACAACTCTGCTTGGGGTATTATCTTGGAAATGACTTTTTCTATAGTATTTTGGTTGCTTATCAAGAATTTACCATTATTTTTTGTCAGTCGACTGTAATTAACTTTTAACCTCAGAACTGATATGTTATTGTATGTTGGCCAGCCTGGAATGCTATCACACATGCACAGTGTTATTGGGGAACTTTGGTAAAAGTTGAGTTTCCTTCACCGGGGGGTCTGCCCTCCCGCTAAGTAACACGGCCTACTAGGTTAGGTTAGGGTACGTTAGGTTAGTATGATTCCTTTTTTAATAAATTTCCTTAGCCATTCCCTGCTTGAACATATGGCTCCCTAATGACTTGCGGAAGCATGGAACCACTGATCCGTACAACCAACATGACAGTCCCGTTTTCTCCCAGTGTATTTCCCTACCCAAAACCCTCAGGTTCCTATAGGGTCCCCAACATTGTTGGATAGAGTTGTATGTTAATAATAGTCGACCAACAATAAACACCGACTACTTCATCGGCAAGACTAAAAGTATAGGAATAAATCAATTTCCAAGGTAATAATGCGTGCGGAGGAGATATTAAGTCAAAATACCAAAATTTTTTTATTCAAGTTCCAGTCATGTTTGAAACACACAGTCCTGAAGACTAAATACTTCAATCAACATTTCCCAGATTAGGCCTGGACTAGGCTCAACACTGGGGAGCAATTAAATTATGAATTAAACATGGTAATATCATAGCCATAACTTTAAAGACTTCTTTAAATAAGCTGAATGGGAGAACTACATGGGCCTGTACATAATAGCAGGCCTAGCTGTTATTGCATAAAGGAAGTACCCTCGCCAGCAGCCTAAGATGAGCCCGTGTTAGTACTGTTCACTAACTGCTCATAATCTGGACGCATGTTATGTCATATACTTAGGCTAACTGCATATTTGTGTAGGGTAGATATTCAGTGCAATGCAATATTTACACGTAATAACACCACGGTAATCGAATTCGAATCAATTTGATCGAATCACGCATGACAACTAATGTTTTGTTTACATTCAAATTAACTCCAGGTCATTTTCCTACCGTTAGCATTTCATATATTTCTTAGAATAATAAATTCCTTGGTTAAAAGTAAGTTTGGCGAGGACAACGTCACCAACTTTCGCTATAGTCAGGATCGCCAACGTGTTTAACGTGGTGTTATTGGCTAAGGTTAACATATTTAGCGAGGGAAACTGAAAAATTTAGTGTGAAATAGAGCTAGGGAAATAAGTAAGGGAACAAGGAGAAACACGAATAAATCAGTATATATATATATATATATATATATATATATATATATATATATATATATATATATATATATATATATATATATGGATGAACTGTATTACATTGAAAACTAGCATATGTAACTGAAAAGCATTAATATATGGTAATCCGTGAGTGTTGGTGGCGGACAGGCATGTCTGCTCTTTGCTCTTGCATTTAGAATTTACAAGCAATTCTTTGTGATAGTTTGGAAACTATACTGCGACTTTTTGATGGTTAAGGCTAACCTGATATGATTATAAATTTTATCCCATGATGAGGTTTAGCTATTAGTGTCATGCAGGCCGGGAAAGGACAGTGCCTGGGTAGAATATAGCCTACATATTGTGGTTCACAGGCATTCAAGAAGTGTTATGGAGTGAAAAGAGAAAACCTGCAAAATGTAAATTGGATCTGTGATGAGTGTGTGCTGATGTTTAGAAAGCACTAAGAGATCATTTGAAATATAAGTGGGAAGACTTTCAAAGATAAATAAGGACTTGCACTAGGACATATAGTTATCTCCGTAAATGTGGGTGAGGTGAAAAATGAGATCATCAGTAAGATATGAAAGGCATTCAGTGCCGATGCGTTGAATTTTTTGCAGGCTGATGTCAAGAAGTGTGCTAGGAAGAATCTTGTGAGTGTTGATTCTGCAGGTAATACGTGGAGTGTTGGAATAAAAAATTAAACAAGGGAGTAGATGAGACTGCAAGGAATTCAAGTTAGTGACAGCATATTCACAGAGAAGAAAATAGTTATGGATTTTGAAACTGAGGTAGAGGGAGATGATTCTACATATAAGATTGGTAATGTTAAAAGAATGACAATAAAATATGAAGCCTTCACTCAGAGTTATGATGTGTCATGTCAAGTGAAAAGTCAAAGGAAGATCTCATAGTAACGTGATTGCTGTAAATGAATATTAACAAAATGTCGAGAATATTGAGAAAAATATTTCAAGTATTTTTAACCACCCAAACTCCTGAAACACTAAGCATTGCATAATGAATTGTGATCCAGTTGTTGAAAACTTAATTCACAAGAATCATGATGAGATAAAACTAGAGTTGAGTTGGGGGTGTATTTCTGTTGTCAAAAGTATAGTTACATAGAACAAAAATGCCCTGCTAATGAATGAGAGGATGATTTATGCTGCAGCAAATGTGTAACGAATAAAAAAACAGGAGATTGTAACTATGGTTTAAAAATGCACAAAATTGCATGAGATTTCCTAACTTTGACATGAATCACGTAGTGAGTGAGAGATGTAAAACATTAGAGGTGGAAATTTAGAGGATTAGAAACAGATGTTGATTTGAGTGGTTGCAAAGAAAATGTGATTTCACAAATATTATTAAATGGATGGAAATGGAACACTGAAATTAAATAAAAATAGGACTTAATGTTCAAGCCTTAGTGTCCGATGTATTATTAAGGTGTTCAAAATAGTGTAAGATTTGAAGCAATACTTTGGAGCCTTTGGAAAATGTATCCTAAAATCATTTCTGTAAGATATAAAAAAAAATTCATATTTCGTAAGTGCAAGACAAGCGAAAAAGAGATTAGTGATGCTTACAGAATAAAATCAAACTAATTGCCTACCATCTGTTACAATCAGTGCAAAGAACTTGAGTTTGCACACCCACCATTCCCACAGCATGTATGTGACCGCTTTTCTTACTGCACACTTTCCTTTTCTTAGTCACCACAAACACAGTTTTGTGTACGTATACTTTCAGTCCTCTACTCTATTCTTCCATCCTTTAGATATTTAATTTCCATGATCACCGTGATTTTGTTAATGCTAGAAGCTCCCGTGGTCCTGCTTTCTGCACTCCTTCATAGCCTCCTGAGTTACCATGATGAACAATAAAGGTTTCATAGTTAATTATTAATGGATGCTATCATCTCTTTAAAATTCTTCTGATGCCACTGACTTTAGTCTTCATCATGTTTTATGGTAGGCTACAGTAACATCAGTTGCTCACTGAGTCTTTTTGATACCCCTCTGCTTTCATAATGTCCATCTAACTGTTGTCTTTGTACTCTATCAAATGCCTTTTAAGATCCGAAAATATGCAGTATAACTCCATTTTCAGTGCATGGTACTTGCATTGGAGTGTTTTCATTACAATGATACCCCTAATATCAGTGCAATATATTCCCGTGTGATGTCTGCTGATTCTATGGCTGTTATTTTCTAGACCAAGGAATATCCAGAATTATAATCATTGCTGGTCAAGGCAAATGAAACAAGTTATATGGTGTATATGTATACTTTGATACCATTGGTCAAATTCAGATTCACACTTATAGTAAGTCAGTTATCTATATAAGATCTTTCTTGATTTTTTCATACCGTGTAAATGAAAAAGATTTTCAAAATATCAAATATGCTTAGCAATAATCACGAATATGTTGAGAAAAATATTTTGTATTTTTTAATGTGGTTATTATTTAGGTTTGTTAAGTGGTATGTATTGGTTAGTAAAAATAGAGCAAAAAGGTGACGCCTTAAGGATTTCATTTGGAAGGTTTGGCAATGATTTTTCCTGAATATATGTGAGAGAAATATACTTCTGAATGTATAAAGCTACTTTTCTTCAACGTTCGTGTTTTGTTATTCAAGATTATGGCTGCCTTGAGCCAATGGAGGGTTTTTGCTCCACAGGAACCGTACTTACGCTATGGTTCACCATTACAGTGCTGCAAACGCTGGCTATTATCTTAAAAGATTACTTGAAGTAAAGTTTTTATTGGGAAGAAATCACTTTTTTTTTTCAAACAAAGCGTTAACATTACGTAAACTTATAATTAATTCTGCTATATAAAAGTTTCTTAGCCCCTCTTCCATGATTATTTATATTTCAGAATATTTATATCGACACAATAATGATTTTGGCTATGTACTTATAGCAAAATAGGGTGTCATAACCGTATATTACATTGTATTTAATGACGATTAAACAAAAACTCGAAAACAACTATATTTTTTCAATTGTAAGTTGATTTAAATATCACAGGATCCTAGTAAGTTTACAATACATTTGACAGATATCATTTAATGGTTTAGTTTAGTGTAATAAGTATAATGTTAAATATTGGTATGAAATGATCTGAATTCTTTTTCCAGTTTATCCTTACCCGTTTTCTTTTAAGGATTTAGCTGCAGCTGGCGGACGTAAATAATTTTCCCTTATTAAAAAAAAGGTATCTGATTACGTTATCGTGCAGTAAATTTAATTATACAGTATATTCATGATTAACCTCTTATACTGAAATTGAAATTCACATAAAAGAGTACTATCCTGAGATTAATAATGCATTACGACCTTGCCCATATTCTGGTGATAGTGCTACAGGAGCTATGCTGATTGCTGCCACTGTTGCCATGCCAGTGTGGCTGTTCAGTGTTCAGGTACTTCAGTGAAATTCACAAGCTTAGCTGTTCATGTCTTCGTGTTATGGAATGGTGGGTCTCTGTGCAAACTGAAGGTGAAACTTTTTTCCCTTTATATGATTGTAAGTTATATTGCTAATTTAATGTTGTCGTATTGTAACTTTAAATAGCGTGATTGAAACATTTTATCTAGGCCTAGCTTAACTAGTTGATTTTGTATAGGCTAGCCGGTAGGCAGGTTATTTTTGGAAGACTCCAGCCACCTCCCATATAAGTTATATATTTTTTGGGGAAAACACATAAATACAAAAAATTTCTTCATAATACATGACTTTCGCAAATGCTTAACGACAGAGAAAAATAATGAACCAAATTACGACATATAAGGTAAGACAATACTGGCCCCCCACCCCCCTCCAAAGCTAATACGGCAAAATTGTAACCAGTAAACACCCCTAGGTTACATCAGGTTGGTATTTTTAGGTTTTTGTAGTGCCCTATTATTTCCTAGCTATTTTTGTATGAAAAATTCAAAATGGTTTTTCATGCAAAAATGGCTAGCTGGAACCTTCCGAAATGGCTGACTGGAGTCTTCCGAAAAATTACCAGTAGGCGCATGGTGGAAGAATGGGTCACTGGCTAAGGCATTGTTGCGTTGTACCAAATTTAGTTGGCTTTATAATTAATATTTATTTATAATTCTTATTGGTAGAACTATGGGGTTGCTCCACTCAGGCATTACCTTGGAAATTGACTTTTCCTATAGTATTTTGGTTGCTTATTAATAATTTAACATTATTTTTTGTTGGTCGACTGTAATTAACCAGTAATCATATAACATCAGAACTGATATCTTTTTGTACGTTGACCATCCTGGAATGGTATCACGCTTGTGTGGTGTTCTTGGGGAACTTTTGGTAAAAAAGTGGAGTTTCTTCACCGGGGGCCGGGTAAGTAACACGGCCTACTAGGTTAGGTTAGGTTAGTATAGTTCCTTTTATAGTAGGTAGCCTTAGCCAGTCCCTTCTTGAATGGCTCCCTAATGACTTGGGCATTCCATATCAACAACATGCCAGCCTGGTTTTTCTCCCAACGATTTCCTCCACCCAAAAGCCTGCATTACCAAAGGTTTCCCAACCATGTTGGGTAGGTTGGAGGTTAATGATAATTGACCAACAATAAACAACACCACCATCTTCATCAGCAACACTGAAAGTATAGGAAAAATAAATTTCCAAGGTAATAGGCTAGTCCATGCAGAGTTACCCTGTAGTTTTACCTTCTTATCATTAGTGGAATTAGGTTCCAGTCAGTATCCTATCCTATTTGTTCCTTACACATTTGTCGATCTTCCTGCCGGTTTCATGCGGCCTGCCGTAGGCAACTGCAGACTATGTGAATCCAGTCATGAGAGTAAATAAGGTTGTGGATTGTGACTTTATTGATTGGTGTGTTTATGCCAGTCGTTGACCTCATTAAAGGAATTGGTGGTAGAACTATATAACAGCTCTGCATGGGGTATTACCATAGAAATTGACTTTTTCCAAAGTATTTTGGTTGCTTATCAAAAATTTACCGTTATTTTATTCCAACACGATATACATACCGTTGGTCCTTTACATTAGGAATTACTTTCAGTGTAGCTGGAAACAGCCGTTGAACTTTCGAACAAGGTGGTTAGGTAGTTAACTAATGTACCATCTGGGAGGCGGGGGTACCGCCTGCCCAGACGTAAACATTCCAATTTGCTTTCAGCCGTCATGCGCTGCAGACGTGTTTTCTTTCAATCTCTGCCCTGACTGCCTTTAAGCTGTTTTTCCCCGGTGGGATCTTTCTTGTTTTGTTCTTAATCACGAATGTGGATAAACCTCGTAAGCCCTCCTTTGCTCAGTGTGTGTGTCTTGGGGTGGGAGGAAAGAAATATAACACTTTTCGCTCTAGCTTGGATATGGACCCACACGCCCTCTGCCCCACCTGCAGAGGATGTGTGTTCATGCACTTCTCCTTGTGCAGTGTTGTTCCTGGTCTGCCGAGCAGTGGGCGAAGTTTGAGGGGAGGAGACAATACCGTAGGAAGCCCACCAAGGTGTCGTCCAAGGGTTATACGCCCCAAACTCCCCCCTTGGTGGCTGACCCATCGGGATCGTTTTTCCTTCCCGGCAAGCTTCCCCTTCTTGCTGCCTCTCCCTCGGGTGAGGACTCCCCCTCACCTTCCTCATTTGTTTCATCGGGTGTGGAAGGCTGCAGGGGAGCGGACGTTCTGGACATCCTCTCTGGGGCCTCTCCTCGCTCCAGGGGTGAATTTTTTTTTCCCTGGAGCGAGTAGAGGCTTCCGTTTTTTACCCAACTTTTTCCTCAGGCTTGGTAGTGGAAGTGTCTCTTGGTAGCCAGGTATCTGATCTCGCCTCTGCGTGGCTGCACCTGGGTCTTCCTGGTATTCCATCACTAGAGGGTCTGGTATCCCATCTGTCAGGCACTCCGGTGACAATCCATGCAGCTACCACATCCACCACCACAACCGTCACCACGTCATCATTCTGGAAGCTGCCTGTGACAGTGGCCTCTTACCTGGGCACCCAGGTGTTGGCTGCTCCTGCCACGCCCCTTTCCGTGCTGCTGCTTCCTGGTTTCCTGGCCCCGTTATCCCTGCCTGGCCCCTCAAGGATGGTGACTTCTTCGGTGCCATATATATCCATGCCTGCTCCTGTTGCCGACCCACCCTCGTTCCCGACCCCGGTTCCGGCTCCTGGCAACCCTGACTCTCAGCCCCTTAGATCTAGGCTAGGGGAGCCTGCTTGAGGAACTGGGAAGTTTTCAGGGACTCACAGGGTTGCTCTAGCGACAGACCTGGATATGTGCAGTCAGGATTGACCTCTCTGAGGGTTTGTAAGATTTCGTGTGTCAAGGGAGTGGTGGAGGAAGCAGCTTAAACAAGCTGCTGGAATGAAGTGAGTTCTCCTTTTCAGAGATGGGAGAGCTCATCTGACCAGGACTGATTCTGCAAGCTTCGACCATGGTAGCGCTATCAAGGGTAAGGATTCCCTGCCGGGCTCGGCCAGAGCTTCGAATTCCGAAAGAAGGACTTCATTGGCTGCCAAGGTCTCGTCCCGGCGAATCGGCGCAACAATCTTGATGTAGGAACACGCAGCTCAGGGTTATCTCTGTCCTTGGGAAGAGGACTTTCAGGCCCTTCCGAGTCGTGGTCCTCCCGAGTTGGTCTCTCTTTAAGTGAGAGACCCTCATCAGAACCCCCATGAACCCTCTCCGACACCCAAGCACCTGTATAGTCCCAGGAGATTGAAGGAACAGGTGAGAGGGGCCTGACACCCTTCGTTGATCTGCCAGAAGCTGCAGCCTTGGCAGGAGAGGAAGGCCATGAGCAATTGTCCACCCAAGGCGACAATCGATATACGTGTCTGGGAGAGCTCCCCTCATGCTAAAATGAATGGGGGTGGGTGTTGTCCCTGGGAGAGTACACATGCTCTCGCGAACGCTATCCCGAGGAGAGTAGATACGCTCACAAGAACGTGAGTGGGAACTGCCCCTGGGAGAATAATTGCGCCATGTTGAGTGAGAGCATGGTCTGTCCCAACGGCGTGCAGGACTTTTTCTGTTAGGAGTGCAAACCCTATGGTCAGTGCCGCTGACTCTGGACCCGATCCTCAGGTCATCTAAGGCATGGCTTGAAGCCACGCCCTGGGCTAGGGACTTGAGGGTGGAAGCGTATTCACCAGTTAAAAGTGAAAGTGAAGAGAGCGCTAAATATTTTAAAAGTAGTATCTAATTTTAATTGGGGTGCTGATAAGAAATCGTTGTTAAGGCTTTATAATGCAGCATGTTCATCTAAGTTAGAATATAGCTGCCAAGTATACTCATCTGCTTCAAAGACTAAACTTGAGGAATTGGACGTTGGGAATAATATGGTCTAAAGATCTGCACTTGAGCTTTTAGAACTTCACCCATTGAAAGTATTTATGTAGACTCCCATCAGCTACCACTGGACTTAAGGAGGCATGAGCTATTTCTGAGATACACCATGTGGCTGAAAAGCTCAAAGGATAATCCTTTTGAGATCTTAAAACAGTGTGACTCAAGGCTTTTTGTATCTAGATCTTCAATACCATTTCAAATCTCAGACAGCTGGGTAAACTGGAGGGTGAAAGTATAAAAATGCAGAAGATCCTACAAGTTAAACATCCTGCTATCCTCCATGGTTTATTCCAGCAATAGATGTCTGCATTTAAGAGATAGAGAAGAAAGGTCATCTGGAAGAAGTAGTCAGAAATAAGTTTTTGGAGCATGATGAAAGGCATATAAATGACAGGAAAATCTATACTGATGGATCAAAATCAGAAGGTGGAGTGGGATGTGCAGTGGTGTGTGAGGAGGAATCATATATAAAAAAGTTACCAGACTCCGCATCCATATTCACCGCTGAAGCAACAGCCATAGTTGATGCTATAAATCTTCCATCTGGCAAAAAATTTAAATCCACAGTAATATATAGTGACTCAAGGAGTGTTTTAGAAGCCCCTTAAAAGAAGTTTAATTCTACCCATCCCTTAATTCAAAAGGCTCAGGAATGGCTTTTTTATCTTTCTGTTCACCACAAATCAGTTAAGTTTTGTTGGATTCCTGGGCACACTGGTATAGAAGGGAATGAACTTGCTGATAGTAACACAAAGGATGCTGCAAGATGTGATTAACCAGTAAGGTATCACATTTGGATATGCATCCAGTTATTGCAAGATATTCATAAGAAATGGCAGCAGAGGTGGACTTCCCCCATTTTATCCACAAATAGGAGGTACATAAACATTAGAAAAAATATTGATATTTGGAGTTCGGGTTTTAGTCATAAAGGAGATTCGAGATCATCCTAACATGGCTTAGGATTGGCCACACCCTCTTCACCCATAGTTATATTTTAGAGGGAACCAGTATCCCAATTTGTGCTCACTGTGGTGGTCAGCTATCCGTGTGAGGCTTCAAGAAAAGTCAGAAGTGAAAGACTGATTCTTTATTATTCTCGACAAGTGTTTATAAGACAAAAAGCGGACGGAAAGGTAGCGGGCAACCCAAGGTCCCCCCACAGCGTCCATACACGAATTGTGTTTTCTAGCAAGCATAAAAATACGTACAACATTTGTTACATGACATGTAAAAGGTAGATATACATTTCGGCAGAAAGGCCGTACAATGATGCATAAGATGAGGTACACAAAGAATCTGAAATAAAGACAGGTGAAATACATGATGTGATTAATGTACATCTGAAAAGGAGAAACACAAGGAAAGAGAGGCGCTATTTGTCACCCCTACATCCGTTGAACACATGCTGGTGCACTGTTCTAGCTTTAATCGCCTTAGGGCAAAGTACTTATTAGCGGGGAAGACTGTTTTAGAAAATTTAAATGATGATGTTGAGGTAGATAACCTCATGGATTATCTGAGAGAATCTGATCTTTTTAATGAGATAGAATTTAGTAGGGGAGACCGGGGCTAGTTGGCTACAGGGGTAAGTTGGCACACTCTTAATAACTTTCATGTTTACTAATAGATAACTCGAATACATATACTGTGTAATTGCCCCATGATTCCTCAGTTACCAACAAAACTCCATAGAGATTAGACGTAAGAGCTCGAATTTATGAGACAAAGTCTGATTTTGACGGTAGTAAGTAAATTTTGTTATCTTTGTGTTTTTTGCTATAACATCTATACATTCATGAAAGATTATTTTTTCAGTTCTTGCATAGTTTTCCTTATGGTTTAAAGATTCTATACCATTAAAAATAACTCAAGATTTCTTGGTATGGACTGGTAAGTATTTTTGTACCAAATGGTAGGGGTGGGGGAAGTTGGTTCAAAAGAAATCTGGCAAGTTGGCACACGTGCCGACTTGCTCCACGTTATTTGATAAAAATAATAAGTCTATTTATATAAGTTTTGCTCCTGGAATTTTGTAAGGATAATGAGATTATATATAAGTTTTGCTCCTGGAATTTTGTAAGGATAATGAGATTAGTGTCAGCATTTCCTCCACACTGCTCTCACAAGTTGCAGCCCCTGGATGTTAGTGTTTATAGACCTCTGAAGAAATGTGTTAACAGAGCATATGATTCGTGATTGACTAGTAATCCATGATCAACTATGACCATCTATGACATTCCTGGTAGTTTCCAAAGCTTTACCTCATGCTGTCACTCATTCTAATGTTTTCAGTGGGTTTAGGATGCTGGAGTTTCACCTTTGAATACAGGCTATTTCAAGATTCTGATTTTATGGGTGTGTATGTAACAGATCGATCACATGGAGATGTCCGACAAGAGACACAAGAGCTTTAGACCAGTCATCAGCGTGATACAGTCTTGTAATATGGCAGACAACATTGGAATTAAAAAAGTTCTTGATGGAGAAGTCCACGGTAAATTGATCACCTTGGAGAGCGGAATGAACCCACACCATCTTCTTCTGGAGTAACTGGGAAAACAGTGACTTCCCCTGCAGAACTGAGCCCATTGCCTAAGGCAGGTGCCAGAAAGGGAAAATTCACTGAATAGGAGGAAACGTTGTTCTGCAATTCTAATTGACACACCAGTAAAAAAAAAGCGCTTGAAAAGAAATTGAATAAAAAAAACACCAAAGATGAAAAGAAACCTCTTTTCGCAAGCAAAAAAGAGACACCAATCGCATAGTTGAAGAACTGCTCATGTTGATTCAGAAGAAAGCTCAGTTGAAGACATCCTGTGTTTGGTGTGCATAGAACTATTTTCTAAAAGTAAGGCAGGAGAAGTGTGAATCCAGTGCAGAGTATGTAACATGAGGGAGCATGAAGACTTCAATGACGAGGATTCATTTTACACTTACCACAATTGCAACTTAGATGATGATCTGAAGTGAGACTGATGCTTTATATTTTGTAATTTAGAAATTCAGAATATATTTTTACTTGATTTAGGCTAAATGCACTGTAGTAATTTTTTTTTAATTATCAATGTGTCAACTTACCCCATAATATGTGCCAATACGGGGTAAGTTGGCACAAAAATGTGTTTTTTCTAAAAAAACACTATTACCTTATGCTGAGAACAAACCACAATTTTTTGCTCTGTGATAAAGAGGAATGTTAATTTTTCAATGATTATAAAATTTTGTAAATATGTTTGTTTTCTATTCCTAATAACTAAAATTGTAAAAAGTGCGCCAACTAGGCCCGGCCTCCCCTACATATATTAAAGATTTGTCATAATTATTTTATATAAGTATATATTTTATTAAATATAAAAGTTTTGTATATATTAATTTTTTATGGGTTTTATCTAATATTCTTCATTTTTTACGTTCATATTTTAACATTGAATTTTACTAGTGCAGTATATATGTTATTATTTACCTTTTCATTGTCAATCACATCATTAATTTATATATTTCATCTTCATTGCTAACGCTGAATAGTCCTGATGGGTTCCGGCGCTTGGTCTTCAAGACCTAAATTTCATAATCAATCAATCAGTCAATCCCAGGCTGATGCTATTTTCAAATGTAAATGGTACGATCTGAAATTTCAGCAATAAATCAGATAATAGGCATAGTAAGATGGCTCTTACATACTCTTATTTGTCTGTATATGGTGATATTCTTATCAAAATTTCACCCACAAATTGGTGCGTTTTGAGATATGCACTGTACTGAAGGTAGTTTTAGCTTCAAAAGAGTCCTTGTGGCGGAATTCTAACCCACAAACAAAACAACAAACAACACTCACCCTGATCTTCGGTTGCTGGAGATGGATAAAGGTCATAACAACAACCACAACCGCAAACAACCACAAACACAACAAGAAATACAAAAAGAAACAGAACACACACACAAATAAACAGCACACAACAAGAAAACCAACAACTCCCAGAAAAGCATACGACAAAAACTGTCCCACACAAGAACCACTGACCGGCACTAGCTCTGACTAAAAACTCCCAGAAAAACTGAAAAATCCTTCACATATTCCACAGACAGACAGACAGCGCCGCAAACAAACTAACGACCTCATCCCTCTTCCAACAACCGAAGCACTCACTCACGACAATTACACTCTCTCTCTCTCTCTCTCTCTCTCTCTCTCTCTCTCTCTCTCTCTCTCACAAAACGTTGGGAAATGCTAAATAAAACAAATTTATTCATCCTCTATATTTCTCCCCCTTTTAGCATTTCCCAACCAACACCTTTCACACCTCTTTCAAATCGCCTACATAACACCCACGGATGCTCACTAGCAGGTCCTCTAGATCGCGTTCGCGGGCACGCAATCATTCTCTCAGAATCACTCTCTCTCTCTCTCTCTCTCTCTCTCACACACACATTTGCCCTGACTAATTTATTTATGTCTATTCCCTCAACCACATACTCACACCTATCATTGTTGGCTATCCCGAGGCTATCCGGCCATGCCACTTTCACACTCACGACTTCTCCAATCTCATGGCACTTTTACCCTCTCTGTCGCAAATTACAGGCACTCTCTTCCACAATTTTTTCTCAACCTACCATCCTTCCCCAAATACAAATCCCAAGCACATCCCCTTTCATACGTAATTCAATTACATTCATACTAGGACGGACCACCATCCTTATTTTTTCAAAAACTCACATCCCAATAATATATCATATTTATCATTCGTACTTTCAATCACACAAAATCACTTTCATCCATCACTACACCCCAATTTCTAACCGTTCACACACTCTTCCAACCACTGCTACCCCTAAATTTCCAATCCCTCTTACTTCCCCCTGACAGTTCCTAATCTCACACGTATTCCTTAATTTCTCACATCCATTCTTAAATATGACATTCATACTACACCCGGTATCTACTAAGGCAATCAATCTTACTCCCTTACAACACACTTGCACACTCATGCACTCGTCAGTCTTTCCAGCAAAACCTCCCTCATGCAACAACCCCTCATGCAACAACCCCTCACGTACATGCATCACACGCACCGCTTGCATCCTGGAGGATCCACCCATTTGAACCCCTTCACACTCAGTTTCCCGAATTTGCTGTCACAGTCACCCTCTTTCGTCTACATACACTTGATACATGCCCTTCCATTCCACATTCGTCACACTTCGCTCTCGGTTCTGAACACATTCTCGCATAATGCCCATTCTTACCACAGTTACCACATATTACATTCACTCGGGTACCCCTACAACCATTAGCAACATGACCCACCTGTCCGCACCGGTAGCATTTAACCCCCCTATCTTTCGTACACTCCCTTACCAAATGTCCCGGTTGCCCACACCCGAAACACGCTCCTATAGCCCACCTACACTCATTCTTTGTATGTCCTTCCTTTCCACATCTAAAACACTTCGCTCGACTTCCACTCACCGACCTTCCCCTTTGTACACTACTATCCCTAACCCGTCCAACCCGTTGTTCCCTTACAAACCCATCATTCATCCTCACTGGCACCTCTACATTACTTGCTCTTACACTCCTATCTATTACACTATCAGCCATTCTCATTGGGCCCCTCAACACTGCATCCCTAAAGCTTCCGAACTCTGGTACTCTCTCATCTACCCCAGCCCTTACACTTACACTTCTGCTCTCTTTTATAACCCTGTCAAGCTCATAATCTTCTACAATTTCCAAAATTTCTCCCCAAGTCAACCTTTCATTCGTCCATCTTTTCTTCTCCTTCCGCTTCAAGTTCACAAATTCTCTAACTCCATCTGGCACTGTCCCTAACAACTTCCGTACTAACTCCTTACATTCATCTATCCCATCATCCCCAAACTTCTTCCCTTGCCAACGTCTCCAGCCTACAAGCATACAGTGACAAGGTTTCCCAGCTTTCATTCTTGCCTCATCAAATTCATTCTTCCTCTTATACTTAACACTCGCTTTCATACGCCTCGCTTGCTCAACTAATCTAGCTTTCACCTTGTCATACTCAACATCCCCACACTCATAATCACCCTATACATATCAAGTAAAAACCCAGTCAAATACTCTCCTAATTCTCGTGCCCACACTCTTACTTTCCCCATACTTATCCTGACAAAACCTTTCATACTCCCTAAAGAAATCATGCACATCCCTACTTCCATACTCATTATACTTTTCACACCAGGGTACCTCCCTCACATACATAGCCTTTCTCACTTCTTTCTCACTTTCACTCTCACTTTCGCTACTTTCATCTGTCCTTTCATACCCTCTTCCGAATACAAAGAGTCCACTTCTGCACTTACATTCATCTTACTCATTACACTCTTCTTCCCCCTCTTTTTATCCACTTTTATCCACTCACCTCCATCCACCTCACTATCACTACTGCCTTCACCCTCTCCCTTCTTTCCTGCCTTCCCCACTTCCTTACCCTTCTTACCAGTTTCCTTTCCTTTCCCTTCTTCCCTTTTTTCTTCCCTGACTTATCCTTACTTTCCCTCTGTTCCTTCCCTTGCTTTTCATTCCCTTTTCCTTACCCTGCCTCTCATTCCCTCGTTTCTTACTTCCTATTCCCATATCACTTTCATCACTCACGCTTCCATTCACTTCTTCCTCCTTTTCTTTCTCTCTTGCCCTTCACACGTTCCAGAGAACCTGCCTCCAACAGCCCCTTCTCCAAAAACACCCTTGAACATACCTTTCACCATTTCTTCCACACTTCTCATCATTCCCTCCAACTTTTTATCCATCCTCTCTTCCATTCTCTCTTCCATTCTCTCTTCTGACTCTTTCATCTCCCCTTTCATTTCTTCTTTTGCACTTCTTAGCATTCCTCCCATCTCCTCCAACTGACTCCTCAACTCCTCATTCTCACTCCTCAGCTTTCCATTCTCCTCCTCCAGCCTGCCTGGGTTCCCTAGCCACTCAGGTTCCTCTCTCAATTTCTCTATCTCACTCATCCTGACCTTTTACTCTCACTCGACCCACCACAGACAATCTTAACGGCTATTTTACAACAGCCCCACGTTGGGCGCCAAATATTATGTGGCGGAATTCTAACCCACAAACAAAACAACAAACAACACT
The DNA here is from genome assembly GCF_040412425.1 of Macrobrachium rosenbergii. Lineage (NCBI taxonomy): Eukaryota > Metazoa > Arthropoda > Malacostraca > Decapoda > Palaemonidae > Macrobrachium > Macrobrachium rosenbergii. Next base: position 27,234,212 of record NC_089780.1, on the reverse strand, counting down.
CACCCTGATCTTCGGTTGCTGGAGATGGATAAAGGTCGCCAAACAACCACAACCGCAAACAACCACAAACACAACAAGGAAATACAAAAAGAAACAGAACACACACACAAATAAACAGCACACAACAAGAAAACCAACAACTCCCAGAAAAGCATACGACAAAAACTGTCCCACACAGAACCACTGACCGGCACTAGCTCTGACTAAAAACTCCCAGAAAAACTGAAAAATCCTTCACATATTCCACAGACAGACAGACAGCGCCGCAAACAAACTAACGACCTCATCCCTCTTCCAACAACCGAAGCACTCACTCACGACAATTACACTCTCTCTCTCTCTCTCTCTCTCTCTCTCTCTCTCTCTCTCTCTCTCTCTCTCTCTCTCTCTCTCTCTCTCTCTCTCACAAAACGTTGGGAAATGCTAAATAAAAACAAATTTATTCATCCCTCTATATCCTTTTCGCCTTTTCTTAGCTGTTCTTTAATGATCCCCTCCCACCTAGCTGTCCAGTTGCATGTCTTGTTGCAGTATCCAAATATTGCAAATGTTACATACAAGTAAATAGAAAAACAAAGCATTCTCTGAGAAACTGTGACTAAAATTAATTCAGCATTTTTTTCAAGAGCCACCACAAATTCCTTTCATCGTGTTAAGTGTAATTTGGTTGAACTATTAACAAAATGTTCAAATAGATGACCAAGCAGTTGGCTAGGACCCTTTCCTGCTTTAATAATGACTGGCATAATGTTGGAAAATAGCCTTCTGATATTACAAAAAATTACCAGCGAGAGGCTATGCGGTGAACATTTCTTTTAATGACAAATTTTTAATCTGGCCCCTGTGTAAGTATTTCCAATGCAGTGCTGATGGATGTTTATACCATACAAAAACAATTTTTGTAAGTTCTTCTACATAACCAGAACTCATGGTTATGGCCGAATTACTTTCGGAAACAATATATTATCTGTACTCACAGAGTATTCCCTTTTTAAATTATAAGAATATTTAAAATTTAATTTAGTATTAATTCATCCTACACTCTGTTTTTCATACTGAATTTTTTTCTAAATAAAAAAAAAAGACTAATGGGACCGGGGAAAGCATTACATTATCCTTAGGATAAAAAGCCCTGCAGTTGTTTACATTTGCTCACATGAAATAATAATAACTTATAAAATCACTAAGATTATATTGCTTACATGCGATATTAAAGTATTTGAAACAGTATTAAAAATAACTGCTTGCTTTCTATTTATCTTTACTATTCTTGGACTCAGGTGCTGAAGACATACAGAATTTCATTGTGTACCATCATGTACTGTTTACCTTAAGCTAGCGATTTTTATGTTCTTTTAAACCTGCTCTACATAGACGTTTCCTCATTTCGAATAATAATAATAATAATAATGATAATAATAATAACTGATTAGGAAAAAAAAAAGTTGTATTCAATACTCAGACGGCCTCTATAATAACTGGGTTCTCTGAGCCAGTTTGTAAGGATGTTATGGAGTGACATACTGGCTGGGTGTTGACTGGTTTATTGGTGGTTCCTTACGGAATGAATGTACATGTTGTTGTTGTTTTAGATTTAGCTGGCCTTGTGCCAGCACGGGCTCTTCGAAGTTGTTATTGACTGGTGCGAGCCGCAAAGTAGTATCAACACAGACAGGGCAAAACAGAGGTAATGTTTCGGACATCTGTGTTTGTCGGCAGACAAACAGATGGCGATTGTGAGAGACATGATAAACGTACAGTGGTAAAACATATATCAGTGGAAAGGCCAGGAAATTCCACATATGGACAGTTGCATGAGATTCGAGACAGATTAATGAATACAATGCAGTAGCATAATATATGTGAAATGGCGAGACGTTTGGCGTCTTCACAAACAGAAACATACAGTTTGATACAAAAGATTCGGTGGAACATTATGAGTACATGATTAGAATGCTTGCATGGCAGTGCAAGTAGTGGTGATTGTACATAAATCGAGACAACAATGGTTAGGGAGAAACAGACGGAAATATTGTATGGTAGAAGTTGCGTTCCTTAAAAGAGCGAAAACGGGATGCTCTTGTTCCCTCCGATGGATGCCGCACACACACGTGCACTGATGCGTTCTCTTACAAGTTTACCAACCTTTCTACACTGGACATTGATAATACTGACGATGGAAGCGGAATGATAATTCTCTTGCTGAGCAGGCTTCATGTGGCTTTTGTTTCTTAGAGCAAGACCCCATGCCTACACATGGCTGGCTTAATCTAAAATGCAGGTTAGGCAGATTCCGAAGGATCACACCAGTGACCAGTCTTAAGATCCCTTTCCCACCTTGGTGCACACGAGCTGCCTTGAGGGAAAGGGCCCGTGCAGGCATAAGCCAATTCAATGTAAACTAACCAACCATGATGTGTCAGCAGATTAAACCAGGTCTATGGTGTCCTACTGTTAAGCAAATCAGGGGAAGAGTAAAGGTTAAAACTGAACATTATCACCGCGACCAGGTTCCCACCAGTGCGACCGTAATGCTTACCTCCTTTTGCTTATGTTTTTGTTTATGTGTATACCTTTTCTTTGTGTTTACTGTATTTACAGCCTTTTGTTTATATGTTTACGTTCATCCCGATAGGGGCTGGTACTAAGCACTGTCCCATTTTTATGCGTAAACTAATAGTTACCGAACGGGGGTGCAGTTATACTTTGTTTTATCGTTTAAAGTCCATAAGGAGATGTTAAAAACTTTACCGTCAATTTTCTTGGTAATTATTATAATTTCTCAAATTGCCCCACAAGCACTGCATTATATACACCCTTCTCTATATTGCTCAGTAAAAAATGTTAACAATAAAATATCTCCTTTCGGAGCTCTTCTGTCGAATTACCACTACCAGTCAACAAGACTATAGGTTTCTTAAGCAGAAAACTACCCTAGCCAAAAGGTTTATTAAGCAGAAAACTACCCTAGCCAAAAGCCAAAAGGTTTCTTAAGCAGAAAACTACCCTAGCCAAAAGAAAATACAGCACTTTTGACAGAGAACTTCTCATCGTACAGCTACCCGAAGGGGGGGGTAACGCCGTCAGTGAACCTCACGTGGTGCACTGTAGGCATTACTTAAGATCTTTGCAGTGCCCCTTCGGCCCCTAGCTGCAACCTCTTTCATTTCCTTTACTGTAACTCTGTTCTTCTCTTTCTCCCATCCGACTTTCCTCCCTCTCTAACAATTGTTTCACAGTGCAACTGCGAGGTTTTCCTCCTTTCAAACCTTCTTACTGTTAATTTCCCTTCCAGTGCTGAATGACCTCGTAGGTCCCAGTGCTTGGCCATTGGCCTAATTTCTATAGGCTATTCGGTTCAATTCAGCTCATCGTACAGTTACTTGAAGATACACCTTTCACTATTCTAATGGACAACACCACTGCCTACAACCTACCCACCAACGGCATGGCGGAATGGACCCACCAATCCCCCAAGGCTCCTCTCATTGTTAATTTGCCAGATGCGACTGATCTGACTGGAGGTAGCAATTCCCCTTGGTCCTCCTCGGATTACATATCACACTCAAAGAAAGGATTGACACCTCTCCAGCGGAAGTGGCATTCAGAAAAGTCATCTGTGGATTTTTTTTCATGTCGACAACCCGGACGAACAAAATGATCTCTCAAGAAACCTTAAAATCGTCAGAAAACACTGCCCAGTCATAGAAGTGTACAAGAATATGACGGAACATTGCTAATTTGTTATTCTGTGAAAGAACACCCACAAGCACCTGTAATGCCTTATTCAGGCGTCCCTACCCCATCCTAGAACGTAAAGAGAAAATGCTCAAAATATAACTACATATGACTGGAGGACTGGGCATCTAGCGATAGGCTGAAACCATCATACCTCAAAGATGACCTATCCTCCCACATTAACCTATCCAAGATCGGCTGCCAAATCCAGTCGAGTCATTTTTACTTAATTCTTGCCAGCGAAAGTATTTTCGATTAGTAAAACTGCAGTAATTAGAAAAAAATATCTAATCTTCCACTGTGAGCCACGACAGAAATTCCTTTTCTTTAAAATTCGCTTGTCTTCCTTTGCATTTCAGCATCTATTTTCTAAATAAATCTTCCCAATACAGTACAAATTTGTCTAATATTTGTATAGATTACCCCTTGAATTTTTAACGTATTTTTTTCACTTGTTTATTCTTTTATATGCAGCTACACGATCATCAAATTATTCTTTTATATGCAGCTACACGATCATCAACGATCATCAAATTTATCTTTCATCAGGAATATGTAATTCACTGTAACTTTAAGTAAACTGCACACGTTTATCCAGTCAGAAAACTGTGTGCATTACGTAACTGTACACCGCTAAAATAACATTGTGCCGAAATACAGGCGCACGAGTGTAACAGAATTATCACTAAAAAGAGTTTTTTTGGGGGGCGGATGTTACGCAATCCGCCGAGTAAGGATGGGTGCCAGTAAAAAGATTCGACAAATTTGTCCTTAGTGCCTTGACTATAACTGTTGAAGAAAAAATACTGAAGAGACAATATCATACGTGAGAGAGAGAGAGAGAAAATTTACGTTATTTGGTGAACATGAACGCAGGAAGAGCCGATACATACCTCAGGATTAAAGTTCACTAAAATTTCTTAGGACTTAATCGTGAAAGATGACGTCACATATCGTTACTTTCAATGTTAACTATTTAATAATATAGTAAACTTCTTACGTTTTACGCTTTTTATTACTAAACTTAATTCCATAAAATATACTGATTTTATCACCAAGAGAAATTGTTTGCGAACGCAATGATGAGAGTAATGAAAGCGAGCTTCCTGAAGTAAACATTATCGTGAGCAGCACCTCAGTCCGTGATGACACTGACAAGTGGTTCATGAAGACCGAACAGGTGTACTTCTTGGTCAACTGGAAACCGAAAGTGGGTCACTGGATGACGTCTGGTAAGATTCTTTGTGCAGAATATTTAAGGTTGAGGTTTTAAAAGTTCTAGCTGATTATTATAGTCGCGCAAAAGATTATTCTTTTCCTATAAACTCATTTAAGGTAGGTCTACTACCTGGAGACAAACTGTTGCATAGGCATTAGGTTGGGCGTTTGCCAGTCGAATTTCTTGGTGGGGCCTAAGGGCACAATCAAGCCAAAGTTAGGTACACGACAGTATGAATAAGAATGGTAAAGAAATACTATGCTCTAACATAAGCTTAGCTTAGCCTTAGACTAACCATTGGCCTACAAATAAGGTACGCCTACCTGTCGTATGCTAAATATAGCCTAGCCCCAATCTCCAATGGCTTATAGGGAACTGCTCTTATTATAACAAAACTTACCAGTCTCTCTCGACCTTTGTCTATTGCTCCAATCAAGTTACAGGCATTGAGTGTTTGAGTTAAAGTACAGGCCACCCTCCGTACCCTTGGGTCTTTTTGACAGAGAAAACATGAATAACTTTAAATGCCTGCAGTTATTATGTGATTGTCGTGACAGATTAACATAGTTTTTCAAGTAAAAATGCATAAGAATGATTCCTATGTCTTTAATTTTATTTTATCACTTGCTAATATTTTTTTACTTTTATTATGTCCAAAATTCGTCCACAGCACAATACAATCAGTTGAAGAATTTTGCATATAAACTTAAAGATCATTTTATTTTAATACCCATAGTAAATTTATTTTTCATATTATACCCTTAAGCTGGTTTTGGTCTCATTTTGAAACAATTTTTATTGTTTTAATACACTAAGATTAAAAATTATAAACTTGAAATAATGCATTAAAAGAAGCCAAGAACAAAAATTTCTTTACTTTTCATCATTTAAAAAAAAAATGCTCCATGAAAAAGTAGTTTTCTTTCCAGTGATATTGCATATGAAAAGCAGAGGAAAAAATAAAATTTTTCATCATGATTCTCAGGTTATAGTGATTATTCTCTTTGAATTCCACTACTTTTGTTTAGGATGAAGTTAGACCTTCCCCAGCACCATCTAGATGTCAGTTTCATTCAACTTGACGTTAAAATATAATTTTTAAAAATTTTCAGTCAAAGACATCATTTGATGTCTCAGAATATTGAGAGATGACATTGCATTACTGTATATCATTTGATGTCTTTAAAAACCATGGAGAAGCCATTGTTTAAACCATGACAGATAGGCTATGTATTTAAGCAGTTTTTTCTATCATGTAGAAGAAAAAGCCCATTTTGATACATTCTTATATGTTTTTATTTTGCTTGCTTTTAGTACTGTTTCCCAGTGCACTTCCACTGGCTGTGTGATTAGATTCAAGTGTTTAGGCCTGAACCATCACTGGCTTTATATGCTTAAACACATCTTTGGGAGTTGTGTACAATGTACAAAATGTTAGCTGTATATTAACCTTTTAGCTGGATGGGTGGATTATCAGTTTCAGTGGCATTTTTAATGTTGTATCAACATTGATCAACTGATCAATATTGAGCCTAAGGCAGCAGATGATACTGCCATAGAGAACCATGGAGATTGCAGGGGTAGGGATGCAATTGAAGTAGCCAATTAAAGATTTGAAGTTAGGTTAGGATATAAGTTAGGTTAGGATATATTGATTCTGTATTGACCCGTCCACCTTAATGACAGAAAAGAAGGGTTATAGTCCCTAAACAGGCAATGAGGCTAAGATTATAGTATAGTAACTGTATAATGGTTTCAAGTAGCATTTACAGAATGCATTACCTATATAGACACAGCTAGTTATGCCTAAATATGTTCTTTCAAATGAAACAATAATCTAGCATAGGTTAACCTATAATTTGTCTTCCACTGCTGCCTCGATAATCTAGCATAGGTTAACTTATAATTTGTCTTCCACTGCTGCCTCGATAATCTAGCATAGGTTAACTTATAATTTGTCTTCCACTGCTGCCGCGATAATCTAGCATAGGTTAACCTATAATTTGTCTTCCACTCCTGCCGCGATAATCTAGCATAGGTTAACCTATAATTTGTCTTTCACTGCTGCCGCGATAATCTAGCATAGGTTAACCTATAATTTGTCTTCCACTGCTGCCCCCTCTGCATTATATCATAATAGACTTGAGTCATATGTTTATTGATTCTTGACTCCACAATTCATGAGAAATTGTTGGACATGAGACTTGAAAACAGTTGCATGTTTATTCTAGGTGCCTTTTTTTCCCTTTTACTACTACTTTGATATAACAGATGTAAATTGGTCATTGGTTTGCCGCTCCTTTTTTTTTGATTTTTACTTATTTGTGGGAGAAACCCAAGAACACTAGAAGTATTTTGTGAAAATAGAAATAGTTCATGGTACAATACCTACTGCCAAGATGCTGAGCCCCATTACTGTTTCTAAACTGTTTTAAATACCTAATGACAGTTTTATACAGTATACTGTACAGTTACTCTCAGTTATGCTAAAGAGGAGAACCGAATGTTTATATACCCATCTTTTATTATGAGCTTATATATCTATGTTTGTTTTACCTTTATAATAATAAAAAAAGAATCACGATTCGCGGATTCACCGTACTTTCATAACTTTCATATAATTTTCATGACTAAATGCACTTTTTGTGATAAAACTATTAAAATACTCAGGTACCCAGGTAGGCACGAGTTACGATAATTCACCTTACAGTAATTCGATTTTGCGATAAGGCAAGCAATTAATACCGATACGACAATATTTATAAAATATTTTAAAATTTCGCACGGGCGCAGGCAGCAGTGTACAATCAGGCAGTGAGGGAGACCAAATGAAAATAGACCAACTTCTTTTCTTCCATCCCTTTATCCTATCTTCTAGTTACAAAAGTAAAAGAGAATGATAAAAGTATTGTTAAGGTGCGTTTAGATTGGAGAGTTTTTTCCGCGAGTTGCTCTCAGACAGCTGCTCTATGGAATGTAAACAGGCTGTAGAGTACTCTCCGAGATTTTCTCTCTACTCTCGCGAGTGTTTCTCTTCTCTCGCGCGTGCTACAGTCTAAACAGTCTAGACAGCACGCTCGTAGAGCTAGGTTGTAGCTCTCCACTCTCTGAGTGAATATTTAGATCTGTGAAAGTTTTCGTTACTCTCGCGAGAGAACATGAGTGCCAAAAAGTGGAATAAAGACCAAACAATTGCATTAATTCAGCAATACTTCGCCATTTGTTGACATAAAATAGTTCTTGAAAGATTCTTGAATTTCTTTAGCCTCTGCAGACGCATTTCTTGCCCCTTGATGTTCCAAAGAATGAAAAGTTCTTAGTGGCAAATCTTCTCTTAACATTTCACCATTTTCATCCTCTAAATTTCCAGGAGCATAAATACAAGCCGATTCCTTTCTGGATAACAGAAAATTGTGTAAGGCACATATACATAATACAATTGTCTTGGCTCGCTTCGGGGCCACTTCCATCGGCCGTTGTAAGATGCGAAATCGGGCCGATATTAAGCCGAAAGCATTTTCCACAACATGGCGCGCTCTTGACAACCTGTAGTTAAAAATATGATTCGGTACAGGCTGATGTAGAAAGGAAAAGGTTTCATCAAATACCTTTTTAATGGAAATGCGTCATCTCCAATTGCAACTAACGGTATTTGTCTGTTGCTTTGGGTGTAATCCAGAGGACGTCCGTTTGGCACGTTTAAGATATTGTTTTCTAAAGCTTGTGACAATGAACAATTGGCAAATACTCCTCCATCTGATATCGTCCATTGCACCCGACATCAATGTACAAAGTTTATAATTGGCATCTAGTAATGCCATCAGGACAATGCTATTTGTTCCCTTGTAGTTGAAGTAGAGACTTCTGCTGTTTTGAGGCTGTTTCAATACAACATGCTTCCTGTCTATTGCTCCCATGCAATTTGGGAATTGCCATTTTCTTGAAATTCATCTGCAACTTTGTTCCATTCTTCGTTTGAATTGGGAACCTGTAAAAGACGTATAATTAGTTCAATAAATTGTCATAAATTTTGGAGCTGCATGTTTTGAGGAACACTCCTCTCTATATAGCAATAGCTAATCTGTATTATAATAATCACAGTGTCTGTTTGCCTGTCTGTCCGTCACGCTCATAAATAATTAGTGTGAAAAAAAAAAAAAACACTACCCAAAAACACACACACACACACACACACACACACTTCAATACCCGTTATTTTATTGTTTGTGTTATTATTATTTGAAAAAAATTAGATTTTATTAAATATATTTAATTTAAATAAATGCTTAAAATTTACATATTTAATTTAAATATTTGAATTTAACGGGCACGTGCACTAGATTATTTGTGTTATTATTATTAAAAAAAATTATTAAATATATTTAATTTAAATAAATGATTAAAATTTAATAATTATTAATGCAGCAGCAACACGGCACTCTTGAGACATGTTCTCTCAACCCTCGCTAGTTGTCGACTGGCAGTGGCTCCAGTGTAAATAGATGCGCGAGAAATCTTACCTGACTTTCGGACACTTTCTCTCGCGACACTCCCTCATAGCTCTCGGAGAGAAAAACTTGCTGGTAGTGTAAACACGCTGTAGAGAAGTCGCGCGAGAGTAGCCGTCTCTCCGGAGAGTTTAATCTCCAATCTAGACGCACCTTTAGTAACATTATACTCTTTCGTAAATGCATACAGCCATAAACAACCGAACGAGAAACTGTTGTTTTGCTTATAACTGAGTTGGATAGCAACAGCTGTCTTGCTTGTATTTCAACCATCGCACGGTCATAAACAATTACCGTAGTAAAGTTACAAATAATGTTATGTAGAATAGGACTGATATATTTTTACATTAGACTGTACCCTTATTCACAATGGATAAAAGATCGACAATGAAATATACTGCTAAATTTAAGCTGCAAGTTGTATTTGAAGCTGAGAAAACAATGTTCAAGGTGCTAATGACTATAAATTATCGTGCATCGGCAATGTGGATGAAATGCGACCATAATTAAAATTGAAGAGAAAGTATTTTAATCAGAACTGCTGGGCATGAAAGAAATAAACGATAAATACGTAAAGCTCATATTATGATGAAATCAAGTGAAAATAGCCACCGGATTTTTTTTTATACAAAACAAACATGCTCCCAAACGGCCATCGTCATCTATTAATGAAAAAAATAGCCAAGTTAATTTCACAACGAGACGTATTTAAGTTATATTTCGACTTAAAAACATTTCGTATAACGGAAAATAACCTTGCCCTTATAAATAAAGTATCTTGAGATTCATTTACGCTAACTAGAAGCAAGAAAAGCACTCTGAATTGAGTTAAATACAGCGAAATAAACTTACTGTGTAATCGATTTCTAAATGAAAATGTTGATCGCTATGATGGCAATTTATAATACAAACACAATATAAGAATATATATAATATTATTGGATACAGTGAGATAAAGCATAACATTTTAAAAGATCCATGGAAAAGATGCATATTCATTATGTTTATCTTTGTATAATACAATATTAATATGTGAATGTTGATTACAGTATAATGTAGGCTAGGCTACCATATATGTATATGATATACCAATAGTGTAGGCTAAGCTAATTCTTGTTTGTTATTCAATTTCTCTTGGTATTGAATTATCATGTCACTTGCATGAACCTCCAGAATTAGCTGACATTAATAATTACTATATTGTGTATGTATAGAGTATACTTTATAGTGTAGGACAAAAGTCATCTCAATAGTTTTCTTTTACAGAAAACTAAAAAAGCACTTGTTAATTAATTCCTTTAAAATTAGATTTAAGTTTGCAAAGCTGATTTATTTGTATACACAAATTCCATGTAAATCATAATATGAAAAATCTTCAATTTAATGGTGAAATAACAATAAACCATTAAAGCTAAAAAAAGATAAAAAAGAATCCCAAGAATGAGTTTCATGAAAATGATGGCATGATTTCTGCAAATAGTATGTGTATTTTCATGCTAAACTTTTAATTTCTTTCCTGCATTTTATCAGATTTTTTTTTATATAAGTGTTTGGTGTTGAAGGGGATTTACAGTAAAATTTATTGAGTTTCAGTAGTAAAAGTTGTGAATCGTCAATAGTAAAAGTTGTGAATTGACCTGTAGGGCAGTGGTTGCCAACAGGTGTGCCACAGCACCAAAGGGTGCCATGTGATCATCTGAGGGTGCTTCAATATTTGGGGAAAAAATGAATAGTTAAAAAACTACAGAAAATATTTTTGTATCATCTATTCTCCTTCTCATCCCTCATTACTGTGTGGCCCATAGTACTCGGTTAGCGTCTCTTGGTTGTACAAATGCGCTCAATATGCAAATATTAAGTATGCAACTGCTCTCTGCAGTTACAGTTTTATTGTTATTATTCATTTTACACTGAGTAAAGCAACAGCAGAGCAAAAATGAGTACAGGTATTTATAATTTTCAATACATTGAGGGACAAAGTTGTCATAGGGACGTTGAATTTAGTGCAGAATACTGACAAACATGATTTTCTAATCAGGGTGCCATGGACTTCAGAAAGGCCTGGCATGGGTGCTTTAAGCCAGAAAATGGTTGGGAACCACAGCTGTAGGGTTTACGGAGACAAACTTGTAGGTGCAGCACCATTTTTTAATATATTTTATGTTTTAGGGAAAAATGGTAATCCTACGATCAGGAACAAAAACCAAAGAAGGTGGTCAGTTATCCGAAGATATCAGTGACACAGAGATACTCAATGAAGAGGAAAGCAGTGGCAGTTCTGTACATGTCAAGAATGATGTAAAGCATAAGGTAAGATCATTTGAGTTTAAGCTGTTTGGTAATCTTATATGCTGTGGTAATTTTATTCAGACTTTTTCATATTTAGCATGTGTGGAATGTTAATAAAAACCTTTTTCAGTAGGAAAAGAGGTACATTACTGTACATTTCATCTTGCTGTTAGCAGGGAGGTAGTGACCTTCCTACTGACTATTTTTTATTATTAAAACCTGAGAAATCCAGACCTCTGATATCAGAAATAACTTTGGGCTCAAGTTGCTTTAGTCAGAACCTTGACATAAATTAATGGATATCCAAAAAAGATATGAAATGTCTTATTAAAATAATTTCACATCACAAATGCATTTAGACATAACCAGTGGACCAAGGAATGATTGTAATGCTTAATCTGACTAATTTACATTTGTCTCATACTAATTTACATTTGCCCTCAGCTGGTGGTGAAAAAATATTACAGGATGCTTAACATCCTTCATAAAGTATATGCTAATATTGTTGGAATATTTGCTAATATTGTTGGAAGATGATATTTTAAGCACATGAACAAAGTGTAGAAGAAATCTGAAAATACTCAGATGATTTAATGAAGACAATGAAGAAATTTTGAGCCTTAACAAAAATGCTTCTGAGTTTTTGTTTAAAGTTTGAAGACGTCAGGTTTCTACAACATGAGGCAAAGAAACTAACTAATGAGACACTTGCTGAGATAAAAAAAAAAAAACAACAGTTGCAGAAGAGGAAAGGTCACTGCAGATAGAGAGATAAGACTGAGAGGAAAAGCAACCAAGAATTACTGTACAGGTGTTGGCAAAGGCTTTGCTAAGAGCAAACAATGGGGTAGCTTTCTTGGAAGTTGTGGCCATTCCAGAATGTTTTACATTGTAATCGAGGTATATGTCAGAAGAAAACGCACCGACTTTGTAAACAAATCTAGATATACTGTATATTTCAAGTGTGTCTTCCTCACAAGAAGCTCCCAGTCTTGCTCCACTTGCTTCTTCATCCTTGTTTTTAAGGATATATCTCATTTTCTTGTGATCAAAACCTCAGGAAGTGCTGATGAAGCTGGTTCCTCTTTGAAGGCATCTGATACTATGTCCAGCCTGGGGTCCAAGCTTACCCCAACTTCCTTAATGTTTCCCTGGTTGCAGTCAAGTCCAATTTTAGTTAGTCATTTCCAGAAACTGTCAGGTTTATCCCTGCTGTGAATTCTCTGAGAAGGTGAGAAAGAAGCTAAAGCCTTGCAGGACAGAACTCAATACCAGGCAAAGGATGGAACACTTGAGAAGAGCAGCCATGAGTTAGATAAAATTTTTGTTGGTGCTTAGAAAAAGGAAGCGGTGAAGATTGGCCAGTGGTTTATTATATCCCTAACTGGAGCCTTTGCCAATTCACATCCTCAAGAATGCCTGATGTTGTATAGGCCAAAGGTAAATCAAACACCAGGTTGGTTCAGTTGTCTTGGGCTCTTCTGCCAAAACTTCACTGGCATCTTTACCAAGCCCTGTTCAAGGAAACTGTCCCATGCACAGCATTAGCTATTTTTGAGTTCACTTTCATAAGATTAATAATAACTTTTTCCTGTTTTGTAAGTAAATCTAGTCTTCTTGGCTGGGGTTGTGTTGGTCTTGGAGGGTGTGTCCGAGAGATAAGCGTCTTTAGGAATATATGATGACTTTTTTTTAAACTCATAAATTGATACGACTTGTGTGATAACTGAAATTAACTGAAATTAGTGACCTGTAATTTCTGCTACCAGTTCATTTGACAACATGTTTCTCTCTCAGAGCTTCTTACAGGCACATGTACCAGCTGAGGTGTGAATGGGAGTGGCATGTACTTTATATTATTATTTTTAAAACCTTATGTATGGATAATATTTTCCTTATTTTTTAAACATCTGACTTACCTGGTAGTTATATATATAGCTTAAGTCCCTGACGCGCAGAATTTCAAAACTCGGGCAATCGCGATGGGTAGTCAGGTGTACCACTAGTGCGCCCTCTACCCAGGTACCTTGAACCATTCCAACTGTTCCTCAGATCTTCCCTGCCGCCATACCGGTTGCATTGTTAAGAATTTTGCTCGTTTGGCCCGTGTTTTTTTCCACAGAGTTTTGGTGAAATACACTTTGGCTTTGGCTTTCGCTTGTTTTTTGGATTTGCTTGGATTTTCTGGATTTGTTAGATATTGTTGATTTTGACCTTTGCTCGCTTTGGATTTTTCTTACGATTTTTTCTTTTCCAAGATGTCTGACTCTGCTTCGAGTGTGAGAATGTGTGTGAGGGGGTGTAAACCCGGCTTGCTAAAGCCTCTTGGATCCCCACTCTATTTGTGTAAATTGCAGAGGTAAAAATTGCGAGTTAAAGGACAGATGTGATGAATGTTTTGGTTTATCAGAGAAAGAGTGGATGGATTACTACCGATATGTTTCTAAGCTTGAAAGGGATAGGATCAGAAGTGCCGGGAGTAGTAAATCTCGCTCTTGTAGAGATAGTCAGGGAATTGAAGATTCTCCTCATATCAATCCTATTATTCATTCCCCAGTAGTGGTAGTCCCAGAACCCCCCACTGATACTGATAAGGAACCAACCTTGAAGGACATGATGACGGCCATTCAAACCCTTGGACAAAAGGTAGAATCCCTCGCAAGAGACAGAGAGGATTTATGGTCGAATGTGAGAGATCTGAAACATTCAAGTGTTAATGAGAAAAATAAAAGTGCAAGTGTTGTGGAGGGTGCGATTGCTCAGTCCTGTCGTGCTCCTAGTCCTAGACCTCTTCCAAGCTCACCAACCCCTGTGAGAAGGAATGTCGACAGACGAAGGGAGGCGAGAGGCTTTAGCTACCGAGCAGTCGTCCCCTCGAGCGTACCTGTTGACGCTTCCCAGGACGCTCACCCTCGCCATAGGAAAGGCGAGGTTAAAGTGTTTTCGTCCTCGTCGGAAGACGCTGTTACTAGACGGGACTGGCGTCATACATCCGTATCGAGACCCCTCAAAAGGAAACTTCCTTCGGTGGAGCGACGCCGATTTGACGCTTCTACTCCAGGATGTAGTCACTGGAGCAGTCCAGAGCGTTCCCCTCTTAGTTCGGACGATTGCTCTCCAGTGAAAAGCAGACGTATGTTGTCGCACGGGCGGCCGTCTGCTTCCGCTGATGACGAAATGAGATCGGAAGCGTCCCCGGAACATCATTTCCAATGTCTCATCGAAGAAAATGAATTAGTAGTTGATATTGCAGCTCCCCCTGTCGATCCCCAACAGCAGGTAGCTCCGCAAATCAGTCTAATTCAGGACATGCAACGGAAACTCTCTTCCCTGATGCAAGTCTTGCAGCCTGCAGAAAAGACGGACGCAGATTTTTGTCCACCTATGGCTGTACGTCGCCCTGAGGAAACTTTTGACCAATATCGCACAGGCGGCCAGTTCTCAAGTGACTTCAAGGTGCGGCGGGACAGCGAACGTGGGAAGAATGTTTCTCCTATTCAAGAGGCCTCAATCATTTTACGTCAACCTGAGGAAGCTTTTGACAGATGTCGCACAGGCGGCCAGTTCTCAAGCGACCTTAAGGTTGGACGGGACAACGATCGTCAGAAGTCTGGACGCCAGGACGCCCGAGTTGCTCAAGAGGATGGACGCCAGGCGTCAAGAGCTTGGACGCCAGGACGCCAGACGTCAAGAATCTGGACGCCAGGACGCCAGGCGTCACGAAGTTGGACGCCAAGACGCCAGGCATCAAGAATCTGGACGCCAAGACGCCAGGCGTCAGGAGGCTGGACGCCATACTTTATTACTACAAGAAGATGGACGCCAAGACACCAGACGTCACGAGACTGGACACCAGGACGCCGAGCGTCAAGGTGATATTTTGAAAGACGTCGCTACTTTGGTTTTTGGTCAGTCAGAAGAAGAGATTGATGATATCCCTCAGTCTCCTGTGGATCATATCGAAGAAGTTTCGGAAGAAGACGATAGTAAAGGCCATCAACTTTCATCAGACTTCAAAAAGCTTATGAAACTTTTTGCGGAAGTTTTCCCTGAAAACTTTATTCCGACGGCTCCTCGTTCCCCACCTTCAGAATTTACTCTTGGGAAGGCATCTAAGGGGTCAGCTTTTATGAAGATGGTTTTGTCCCGCTCGTCCAAGAGAGCTCTTAAAATGATGAATGAATGGATGCTTTCCAAGAAGGAACAAGGAAAGACGGCCTTTGCTTTTCCTCCAGCCAAACTAGCTTCAAGATCGAGCGTTTGGTATCAAACTGGAGAATCGTTCGGCCTTGGAATACCTGCCTCTTCCCAAGGAGACTTCTCGAATCTTGTTGACTCATCTCGCCGAGTGGCCATGGGGAGAACGAAGTTTTGTTGGTCAACATCAGAGTTAGACCACCTCCTCAAAGGAATTTTTAGGGCCTTCGAGGTCTTTAATTTTCTGGACTGGACCCTGGGAGCGTTAGGAAGAAAGATGGGATTATTCAGCACGACCGACACCGAAGAATTTGTACATCTGATGTCGTGTATGGATAAAGGAATCAGAGACGGTGCCAACGAATTAGTGGCGCTTTTCTCAGCAGGAATCCTGAAGAAAAGGGCCCATCTTTGCTCTTTCCTAGCTAATGGGGTCACATCCAGTCAAAAATCGGAACTAATTTACGCCCCTTTTTCCTCTCACCTCTTCCCTCAAGACTTGGTAAAAGAGGTCTCTACATCCTTAGCTCAGAAAACCACACAAGATCTTATATCGAAGACAGCAAGGAAAGTCTTACCAACGACTTTTATCACTAAAAAGAGTAAGGCTGAGGCTTCTGTGTTTCAGGGATCTCAGCCCTTTTGTGGTCGGCCCTCAGGTAGAGGCTCCTCGAGGGCGGGTAGAAGATCTACAACAAGAAGTGGCTCTAGACAGGGAAGAAACAGGACCTGACGTTCTTCCCCTTCAGGCAGCGGTAGGTGCCAGGCTGTTCAACTTCTGGCAGGTGTGGAAGAAAAGAGGAGCGGATCTTTGGTCCATTCAACTACTCAAGGATGGATACAAAATCCCTTTCCTAAGAAAGCCCCCGTTGGCAGACAAACCAATAGATCTGTCGCCCAGATACAGAGACGAGTCCAAGGCACAGGCGATTCAACAGCAAGTTTCCTTATTATTGCAGAAGAACGCAATAGAGAAAATACA
Organism: Macrobrachium rosenbergii; assembly: GCF_040412425.1. Taxonomy (NCBI): domain Eukaryota; kingdom Metazoa; phylum Arthropoda; class Malacostraca; order Decapoda; family Palaemonidae; genus Macrobrachium; species Macrobrachium rosenbergii. The sequence goes on along the minus strand of NC_089780.1, from coordinate 27,217,279 downwards.
AAATCTGGATTTGCCAGGATTTTACAACCGCCTTTTCCTGGTTCCCAAGAGCTCGGGGGGTTGGAGACCAGTACTGGACGTGAGTGCCCTCAACGTCTTTGTACAAAAGACGAAGTTTACCATGGAAACAACAAAATCAGTGTTAGCAGCAGTCAGACAACACGACTGGATGGTTTCCTTGGATCTTCAGGATGCATATCTCCACATTCCTATCCACCCGGGCTCCAAGAAATACCTGAGATTCGTCTTCAAGGAAGAGGTATTCCAGTTTCGGGCTCTTTGCTTCGGCCTAAGCACGGCGCCCCAAATATTCACCAGACTGATGTCGAATGTAGCGGGAATGCTGCACACGAGAGGCATCAGGGCCTCTCTGTATCTGGACGACTGGCTCCTCAGAGCTCCTTCCTTCAATCGCTGTCTGGAGGATCTTCAAACGACAATCTGTTTATCAGAGGAACTAGGACTTCTGGTAAACAGGCAGAAGTCACATCTAACCCCATCTCAAGAGATCCTGTATCTAGGGATGAGGATTCAGTCTCGGGATTTTCGGGCTTTTCCGTCACCATCAAGGATGGAACAGGCCTTGGTAAAACTAAAGGACTTTCTGGGGAAACGGATGTGCTCGGCGAGGGAATGGATGAGCCTGCTAGGGACCCTTTCCTCGCTAGAACAGTTTGTTTCCTTAGGAAGACTAAACCTTCGCCCACTCCAATTCCACCTCAATCGGTATTGGAGCAGAGAAAAGGGGCTAGAGATAGAGTGTATCCCCATTTCAGAGGCGATGAAACAATGCCTTCAGTGGTAGAACGACCCAGTCAAGCTTCAGGAGGGCCTTTCATTAAAACAGAGAAACCCAGACCTAGTGTTGTTCTCCGACGCGTCGGACTCGGGGTGGGGAGCAACATTGGGAAAGTTGAAAGTATCGGGATTCTGGACTAGAGAGCAAGAGAAGCTCCACATAAATCAAAAGGAGCTGATTGCAATATTTTTAGCCCTCAAAGAGTTACAACACTCAGTCCAAGACAAGGTCGTACAGGTCAACTCCGACAACACGACGGCGTTGGCCTACATCAACAACCAAGGCGGAACCCACTCCAGGTCGCTGTACGAAACGTCGAGGCAACTCCTTCTCTGGGCCAAAGAGAAGAATGTGACATTATTGACACGTTTCATTCAGGGGGAAAGGAATGTGAGAGCAGACAGTCTGAGCAGGAAAGGTCAAGTCCTGGCAACAGAATGGACTCTTCACCAAGATGTCTGCAGAGAATTGTGGCGGATTTGGCGTCGTCCATGCATAGACCTCTTCGCCACGGCTCAAACGAAGAGGATGGAGACGTACTGCTCTCCTGTGCCAGATCCTGAGGCAACGCACATAGATGCGTTCCTTTTAAATTGGTCCAACCTAGACGTTTACGCTTTTCCCCCGTTCAAGATCATAAACAAAGTCATTCAGAAGTTCATGTCCCACGAGAGCACCAGGATGACTCTAGTGGTCCCCTTTTGGCCGACAAGAGAATGGTTCACAGAGGTGCGGGAATGGATGATGGACACGCCGAGAAGTCTGCCTCTAAGACCAGATCTACTCAAACAACCCCACTTGGAAAGGTATCACCAAAACCTCCAAGGTCTACAGCTAACTGCCTTCAGACTATCGAAAAAACTCGCAAGAGCTAGAGGGTTTTCAAGGAGGCAGCTAGAGCGATCGCAAGAGCAAGGAGGTCATCTACCATCAGGGTATACCAATCCAAGTGGGATATTTTTAGAGGTTGGTGTAAGGACAACTCCGTTTCCTCTTCCAGTACCTCTGTGACCCAGATAGCGGATTTTCTTCTTTACCTTAAGAGGAGACGTAACTTTTCAGCCTCGACTATTAAGGGATACAGGAGCATGTTGGCAGCTGTCTTCAGACACAGAAACTTGGATTTGTCTGCCAATAAGGATCTCCAAGATCTTCTCAGATCATTCGAGACTACCAAGGAGAAAAGTCAGAGCTCACCAGCGTGGAACCTAGACGTGGTCCTAAAGTTCCTCATGTCCGATAGGTTCGAACCTTTGCAAGAGATTTCATTTAAAGATCTCACAATGAAGACTCTATTTTTGGTTTGCTTGGCGACAGCTAAAAGAGTCAGTGAAGTACATGCCTTCAATAAAAACCGTCGGTTTTAGGAACGGCAAAGCTATCTGCTCTCTACAACTGGGGTTTTTAGCTAAGAATGAACGTCCTTCACAACCATGACCCAAGGCTTTCGAGATTACGAATCTGACAGAGATCGCAGGTGAGGAGTTAGAGAGAGTTCTCTGTCCGGTAAGAGCTCTGAGAGCGTACCTGCAAAGGACGAAGAGTTTATGAGGCAAGTCAGAGGCGCTTTGGTGTTCAGTTAAGAAGCCCTCTCTACCAATGTCAAAGAATGCGTTATCCTTTTTCATAAGACAGTTGATAAGGGAAGCGCATTCAGAATGCAGTGAAGCGGACCTTAAGCTTCTAAAGGTTAAAACCCATGAGGTCAGAGCGGTTGCAACCTCTGTAGCCTTTAGACAGAATAGGTCCCTACAAAGTATCATGGACTCTACCTTCTGGAGAAGCAAGTCAGTGTTTGCCTCACACTACTTGAAGCAAGTACAAACGCTTTATGACGACTGCTATACACTGGGACCATTTATAGCAGCTAACTCAGTAGTGGGAGAAGGGACTACCCCTGCAATCCCATAAATCGATGCCCTTGATTCTTGCCTTGGAATAGTTGTAATGTTATGGTTGTTTGTGGAGATTGGACACAATCTTCCGCAATCATTGATTTTAGTCAGGTAATCAGTTTGTTCCTTGGCAGCGCCCGGAACAAGGGTATTATAGGTTGTCTGTCACATAGAGGTTGGTACACCGGTTGGCAGCTTCTAGAGGTCTTCAGCCCCCTGAGTGGATCGCTGGACCTCTTAAGGAAAGCAGACATAATGAGGGGGAGTTCATTGAAGTCAGCTTCCTTAAACCAGGTAAGAACCTTAAGTTGGTTTATTAACCCTTAAGCAAAATTCCAAAGATGTTGGCTGTCTCTGACCCTCTACCAAAGGTGTCAATCAGCTATATATATAACTACCAGGTAAGTCAGATGTTTAAAAATGATATTTTCATAATAAAATAAATTTTTGAACATACTTACCTGGTAGTTATATATGATTAAATTCCCACCCTCCTCCCCTCTAGAGACTAGGGGCATGGAAGATCTGAGGAACAGTTGGAATGGTTCAAGGTACCTGGGTAGAGGGCGCACTAGTGGTACACCTGACTACCCATCGGCGATTGCCGCAGTTTTGAAATTCTGCCACATCAGGGACTTAAGCTATATATATAACTACCAGGTAAGTATGTTCAAAAATTTATTTTATTATGAAAATATCATTTCCAAAGAAGTTAAGGAGTATATGGGAACAGGAGATTCACTGGTAACTGGAGTAGGTTGAAATCAAGTTTATTACGGTTTATAACTTTCATAAGCTTAAGTTTTTTTATGTTTGTGGAATTGTTCATATGCAGAATAAACCTAGGTCTTAACGTCAGGATAAAATCTTCTAGCGCCAGCTGGAAACTGGTAAAAACATATAAAATTGTAGAACAGGGTATTGGTTGGATAAGAGAGAAGGTATCAGCCGACCTTGCTTCACCTGAGAGTTGTCGTGGTGCGTCAGTTTCTTCCTTACTGCCTTGGTAGAAGGACGTGCTGTTGCCCTTCCTTCCAGAAGCTGGTGTTTTCCTGCTCATTTACCTTTTTGGTTTTCCCTTTGTGTCATGAATTAGTGCTATTCTGTGTGTTTGTGCATTAGTGCTTTTTTTGTGTGATTTGTTTTGTGTTTGATTATGCAAACCCATAACTCATCTCAGCCTTCCAGTTCTAAGCCTCAGAGAAAATCTCCTGGGGTTGGTGTTTACCCTTGCTTTCATTTTCTGGCTTCTTTTGAGACTGATCCACATTCTGCTTACAGGCGGTTTTTAATTATATAAGTAGATAAAACTAGAAAGACCCCAATTTTTATGCCATTTTTGGTAAAGTTATTTTTTTCAGATTACACAAAGATTTTTTTGTGTTTGAGGCATGTTTACATCAATTGTAAGGTATAAAAATGAAATCTTAGAAAAATTTAATCTGTCAGTCAAATTTTTAAAAAGTAAACAGGAAGTGTATATATGTTATTTATCATACTGTAGTTGCTAGTTGCATTGGCATTATGAGAACATGTAATGTGTAACCTTGTATTTCAGGACTCATCCAGGGTACAGACTGTTATGTTCATTAGCCTGCTTCTAGATCTTTTAGGATTTACTGTCATTCTTCCACTTTTCCCTGCCCTGCTAGATTTCTACTCCAAGAATGACTCAAGTGGATTATATGCAAAGTTAGTTTCCTGGGTATCTGCTTTCCAGGATGTGGTTGGAATCCCATCAAAATTTCATTCAGTTTTGTTTGGTGGTAAGTGATGTGTCTCTATTCAAATTTAACTGTACAGCATGTATTCAAGTGATTTCTTTGCTTTTACTTTGCGTCTCAAATGTGAATGCATGATTGCCTATGGTTGCTGAGACTATTTTACCTTTGCAGTGCAGTACTTGCATCTTATTTTTCCATACCATATTTTCATTTGTGGAAATCCAGTTTGAAGCATAATGGTACCATGAGTAATCAGATATGTCTTTTATTCACTAATTGTATTGCATCAGTTATTCTTTTTACCCTGAGATTACATATGATAATAATTTATGCTCATATCAATTTATTTTGTATTTATACAAATGAAAAACTCTAATTATAGTAGGATTTGCCATTTTTGCTCATCAAGAACTGACCAACAAGATCCTGTTTTTCCAGAAATTGAGGGATATCTGCTAAGTAGAGTATTACTGCGATTCATTACCCCTTTTCTTAGTTAGACCATCTTGTGTGCTTCTTAATTTTCTTAGTTTTATCCATATTGTGGCAGGGATTTTTCATGACTGAAACTGTTTGTGGGTTATGTTTGTGGGTTATACATCAGTCTCAAACTGTGTTTGGGTTATACATTAGTCTGAAACTGTTTATGTTTTACGTCTAAATTGTTTGTGGGTTATACATCAGTCTAAAACTGTTTGTGGGATATACATCAGTCTGAAACTGTTTGCAGGTTATATATCTGTCCTGTACATTAATAGTGTCAATGCTTTTTATTTTATTTGTGCCTTGATCATGTATCAAGGCTTGCCTGGCAGCAATATTATTTGTGATTGGAATAACGTATTGCACAGAAAGTTAGCATATGCTTAATTTGCCACATATCACTTTTATTTTTTTAGTTGTTTACATGCCTGGACTCTTAATAAAACAAATTTTTTCATTGAGTAGAGTAGATGTATCTCTTGATTTACAACAGGGTAAGGGACTCTGAATTGTCTTAAATCAAGGTACAGTAGTACTGTTCAATGTAAGTATAGCATATAGGAATAAAGTACCATACATAGCACTGTGTACAGTATTTTAATGTTTCTCTTAATAAAAACACTTTAAATATGTCCTTATATCAGAATTTTTAAAAATTTTTAAATAAAATTTAAAATGGATTTAAAATATAGTGCAATAAGTCCCTTACACATTTATGCAGTGGTAGATGAAGCTCACTGTTTTTATCAGTATCTATCAGGATTTATTGTCATATGTTACATCATTACCTTTCTTAGTATATTGTATGAAAAGACTGTATTAATATGTGCATTGTAGCCTGATGCCTTGATGATTAATATAGCTGACCCTTTTGCACTGCAACTTTGATATCCCCCTACCCCATCCACTCTTGTACATTTTTTTACTTCGCATATGATGCAACCTTCAGAAGTTAAGCTAAAAATTAGGTCTTAAAAAGTAGCGTGAGACACGAGTATACAAGGTTTTATTTTCTACTTCATCTCCAAAAAATGCGAGTTGGGAAGGTATATAATGAATAGTGCTGCATGCTTGCTTACAAGTGTCAGGTAGTGCATATGTCTTGCTGCACAAACCTGTCTCTCTCTAACGAAACCAAATTATAAAAATGTGTTATGAGGCGATGTGAATGATTTTTGTATTACAAATACAGGATATCCAAATATAGAAAATCTGTAAAAGCTCTGTTGTATAATACTGTATTGTTTACTAGTAAGTAATCGACTGTTGAAGTATTTTGCTAGCAAGGCACTGCATTAAGTCTTAGGGTTCAGGGTAGTTAAAAGTTATTTGTCAATTTTAAAATTCGTGGAGGTAGGTGCCTATAAACCCTGCTGATTTTGAGTGACAACTGTAATTCATTGGTGATGAAGGAGAGGAGGTTAGAGCATAATAATTACAGTTCCTTTAAATTGGAGTGAGCCTTGTACTTTTAAATAATTATAGTTTCATATTGAAGTAACCCATTTGCATGTTATTTCATGTAACTTAGCATTTATTTGAAATGTCTTGTGAAGTCACTAATGTACATTAAGCAAGATTAATATTTTTCAGGTCTTTTGGGGTCATTATTTTCATTGCTTCAGTTCCTGTCATCACCCATAACTGGGGCTTTATCTGATGTGTATGGACGAAAGCCCATCTTTATCGGGACCCTGGTATGCATTTTCCTGTCATTTGTCATAATTTTCTTATCATTTGCCATTTCCATCCCATTTGTTTTAACATATCAGTAATGATGTATCGTATTTTTCTTGTTCAGAAAACACCATACATAATTCATGCTACATAATAAAATTTCATAATTTTTAAGATCATACACAATTATGAATAAAGTACATATTGGCCATAGCCAGTTTTTTGTTCACTTCATTTGCATTGAAAGTGGAAACTGGAGGATTTTTTGGTAGAGAGAACTGATGCAGAAATATCAGAGAGACATGAAAATATCTAGGGTGGATATCCTGCCAAAGATAACTGTTAAATTAGGTTGACAAATCACATTTCTAAACTCATAGGGCTTGCCCAAAGGATCCACTTTAAAATGAAAGGTGAAAATTTGAACAAGAGCAGAAGGAGCTATAGAAAACGTAAAAAAAAAAAAAAAGAGTTAGATTATATGAAGACCTTTAGTGCCATTTAGTATACTATCTTCATAGGTACAACAGAAACAGTAGACCCTACAGGGATCAGTGAGAAAAATAACTCTAGACAAATAAGAAGCATCAATTAATTACAGAAATACAGATGGAAGTACGGCGCAGAGCCTTGTATTCAGAATTTAGTTTTTCTTAAATGCCAGTTATTCAAAGGTTGTCAAGTCTTTAGTAGCCAATTCATTTATTGGAAAACATCAGTTATTCAGAGGTTATCAAGCGTAGAGGCCACTACAAGAACTCTTAGTAGCCAGCTGATTTACATAAGCTTCATTCTTAATTGTTAACACACAACTGAATCTTATGGATAGTTTTGCAAGGCTCCAAATTATGTATATATAGCAAAGAAAAGTGATGGCCAACTTTTACTCTCAATAACGTTATGTTTACAAGTAGTCAGGCATAACTTGCAGATGATGGATAGGCTACTGAATAAAATAGATTAAGATCATCTTTGCAAGTTATTTACCCAGGATGCTTCACAAGGCACAATGTAGATGGTACTTCCTAGAAAGCTATTCATTAGTGCTAATGGGGTAAGTGCTTTACATGTGAACTGTGAACTTTGAAGTTTAATGCGTTGAGTTTGCTTCTTACCTTAGAATCAATCACGTGGGATCTTACAGATTTGTATATAGCATTAAAAGTTTGCTTGATAGTTAATATATGGCTGAGCAAAACATTATTTTCCAATTTTTTAATTAAGATCATTGCCATAGCAAGTAGTTTGACCAGTAATAAAGCCATTTGTGTATACCCACTAGGCTGTCCTGAAGGATTTGTTTGTAATTAGGGGTAAAGATGGAAGTGAGAATAGTTCAGAAAGTTTGACAGCATATAATTTCTAGACACACAAGTCACTTATAAATCATTTCTAGACACAAGTCACTTCTAAATAATTTCTAGACACTGATTGAAGTACAGCTGGAAGTGAGAAAAGTTCAGAAGATTGACAGCAAATCACTTCTAGACACTGATAGGGCTTGCCTGAAGAATTTGTTTGTGAATGAGAGCTGAAATTGGAGAAGGTAAAGTTTGACAGCTAGGGAGCAAGTGACTGAAAAATAAAAGGTAGGAAGTAATGCAGCTGGTCATAAGAGACGTGAAAAGAACCTTCAGTGACAATCATAGTTTGTTATGTAAGTCATACTGCAACTGGTATACCTGTGGGTAGAAAACAACAGTGAGCCATGTGAAGCAAGCTCTAGGGATCCCCTAAACAATTAGGTTCTGCAGTAGTTTTGTACCCTAAAATATAAGACTTGGTAGGAATTAAATTTTATCAGTGAGAAAATTGGCATTTAGATATTCATTCTTGTTTGCCCAATATACATCCAGTTTGGTGAAACATAAATACTGTATCTCTTTCATTGTGAGAGTCTGATTTTGGTCGATTGGAAGTAGTTGAAAATTCATGTTAGAGTTGTTCTATAATTACTCTTAATTATTAATATTGACTGGTATGTATATTCATTTTTCAAAATAAATTAAGATTTCAAGTGTTACTGAAAGTTTATGCTTGTAGATTGGCTTTTGTTTGATCATTGATAATGAGATGATTTTTCACTAGAAATTCAGTAACTTGGAACAATGAGAATTTAACTTCTATCTTCATATTGTGTACAGTTCTAAAGTGGATTGAGTACTTGATGAAACTAAGGCCATAGTTTTGTGCAGTTAGCTGCAGCTTACTGTAAGCTGTGAGTGGTCATTGTAAGAAGCTATGTAAAATCTCATTCCACTGGAATCTATAATTGTTGTAGCTTGACAATGGAAATTATCAAGCAAAACCGTAGGGGTACAAGGTTCTCTGCAAAAATCAGCTTAGGACATTGCTAGGCCTGGCAGACTTTTAACCATCAGTGTCATCTATGTTAAGTAGAACTAGTTCTGTAGTTGGTAGAGTAAGAGGAATTGATGCAACCAATGCCTCTAGCTTCCTAATAACCCTTAAACGCCGACTGGACGTATCGTAAGTCGACTAAAATTGTCTGTCGGGTGACGAGTGGATGTACCGTACATCGACTACAAAAAATTTCAACCTTCGGTCAACTTTGATTCGACCGAAACGTCGAAAAATGCAATTGTAAGCTAAAACTCTTACATTCTAGTAATATTCAATCATTTACCTTCATTTTGCAACAAATTGGAAGTCTCTAGCACAATATTTCGATTTATGGTGAATTTTTGAAAAAACTTTTTCCTTATGTCCACGCGGTAACTCGGCTGAAAATTTCAGAAATTCTTTCGTCATTTTGTCGTCATTTTTGCACCGTTTTATATTAGTCGTTACATAAAGTTTTATATATGAAAATGTGTGCAATTTCATGTAAAATACAACAAAAAACAACCCATGGTTGTAGCTTTTATCAGTTTGGAAATATTTTCATGCAAATCACGGTAAGTGCCAAAATTTCAACCTTCGGTCAACTTTGACTTGACCGAAATGGTCGAAAAACGCAATTGTAAGCTAAAAGTCTTACATTCTAGTAATATCAATCATTTACCTTCATTTTGCAACAGATTGGAAGTCTCTAGCACAATATTTCGATTTATGGTGAGTTTTTGAAAAAAACTTTTTCCTTACATCCGCACGCAGTAACTCGGCCGAACATCTCGGAAATTCTTTCGTCTCTTTGTCGTAATGTTTGCACCGTTATATTAGCCGTTACATAAAGTTTTATATATGAAAATGTGCGCAATTTCATGTAGAATACAACAAAAAATAACTCATGGTTGTAGCTTTTATCAGTTTTGAAATATTTTCATATAAATCACGATAAGTGCCAAAATTTCAACCTTCGGTCAACTTTGACTCGACCGAAATGGTCGAAAAACGAAATTGTAGGCTAAAACTCTTACATTTTAGTAATATTCAATCATTTACCTTCAGTTTGCAACAAATTGGAAGTCTCTAGCACAATATTTCAATTTATGGTGAATTTTTGAAGAAAAAACTTTTTCCTTATGTCCGCGCGCGGTAACTCTGCCGAACATCTCAGAAATTCTTTCGTCACTTTGTCGTAATGTTTGCACTGTTTTATATTAGTCGTTACATAAAGTTTTATATATGAAAATGTGTGCAATTTCATGTAGAATACAACAAAAAATAACTCATGGTTGTAGCTTTTATCAGTTTTGAAATATTTTCATATAAATCACGATAAGTGCCAAAATTTCAACCTTCGGTCAACTTTGACTCGACCGAAATGGTCGAAAAACGCAATTGTAAGCTAAAACACTTACATTCTAGTAATATTCAATCATTTACCTTCATTTTGGAAGAAATTGGAAGTCTCTAGCACAATATTCGATTTATGGTGAATTTTTGAAAAAACTTTTTCCTTACGTCCGCGCGCGGTAACTTGGCCGAACATCTCTGAAATTCTTTCATCACTTTGTTGTAATGTTTGCACCGTTTTATATTAGCCGTTACATAAAGTTTCATATATGAAAATGTGTGCAATTTCATGTAGAATACAACAAAAAATAACTCACAGTTGTAGCTTTTATCAGTTTTGAAATATTTTCATATAAATCACGATAAGTGCCAAAATTTCAACCATCGGTCAACTTTGACTCGACCGTTTAGATTTATGGTGAATTTTTGAAAAAACTTTTTCCTTACGTCCGCGCGCGGTAACTTGGCCGAACATCTCTGAAATTCTTTCGTCACTTTGTTGTAATGTTTGCACCATTTTATATTAGTCGTTACATAAAGTTTTATATATGAAAATGTGTGCAATTTCATGTAGAATACAACAAAAATAACTCATGGTTGTAGCTTTTATCAGTTTTGAAATATTTTCATATAAATCACGATAAGTGCCAAAATTTCAACCTTCGGTCAACTTTGACTCGTCCGAAATGGTCGAAAAACGCAATTGTAAGCTAAAACACTTACATTCTAGTAATATTCAATCATTTACCTTCATTTTGCAACAAATTGGAAGTCTCTAGCACAATATTTCGATTTATGGTGAATTTTTGAAAAAAACTTTCCTTACGTCCGCGCGGTTACTCAGCCGAACATCTCTGAAATTCTTTCGTCACTTTGTCGTAATGTTTGTACCGTTTTATATTAGTCGTTACATGAAGTTTTATATATGAAAATGTGTGCAATTTCATGTAGAATACAACAAAAAATAACTCATGGTTGTAGCTTTTATCAGTTTTGAAATATTTTCATATAAATCACGATAAATAGAAAAACTTCGACCTTCGGTCAATTTTAACTCGACCGAAATGGTCGAAAACTGCAATCGTAAGCTAAAACACTTACAGTCTAGTAATATTCAATCAGTTACCTTCATTTTGCAACAAACGGGAAGTCTCCAGCACAATATATCGATTTGTGGTGAATTTTTGAAAAAAAACCTTTTTTTTACGTCCGAGCGTTATGAATTCATGCATCATTTTGTGATAATATTTTCTCTGTGTTGCTTTGATCGTTTTACAATTTGTTATATGCCAAAATCATCGCAATTTAGTGTACAATACAAAGAAAAAAAATAACTCTTTAGCTTTAACCGTTTTGCTCACAGCGCGATTTGTATACAAATATATATGAAATTTTTTTTGCGCTGTCATATATTTCAATATTTATATATGATAATGATTTTTTTTAATTTCTGATGGTTGCATACTAAACTTCAGGCAATGACAAAGAAAGTGAGCCAAAAATGAACTCTTAATCTTGAAAACTAAGCGTGCTGTGATTTTTTTAAAAAACTTTTTTTCCGCTTCGGCGCTAACTCCCGAATGCCACCGGGATACGGCAGACACTTTTGTAAATAGAGGTTCGGCGTTTAAGGGATAACAGGTTTTCATGTTTCTTAGACGTAAGTTTTCAGTTTTAGCCACCGATGGTTATAGGTCGTCTCTCTTCAAGCTCTTTGAACTTCATGGACTAGTTTTGGGTTCTTCAGTATAACTTTGAAAAGTTATCCAGTATTTTGAGGAGGAGGCACCTCAGAGATCATCTGTGACTCCCAACTGGGTCCTTTTTCTGTTAACTGAGAAACTTCATCAAGCTTCTGTATAAAACACTTGCAGTAAGCCTTACTGCTGAATCTTATCCTATCCTCTACATCTTTGAGATAGTTTAGCAACAGTGAGTTCTAAAGGACTGTATTTAGCAAATGGTGGTTAAATGAATTCAAGGCTGTCAGGACTGTTCCATAGCAACCTTTGCCATTGCTTCTCTTGCTTCCTACATAGAGATAAAGAGGATAGTCTATGCACAGTAGGAGCTGTTCACTATTACTTTAGGAAAACCAGAGGTTCCAGAAATTGTATTGTTTCTTTCCATAGGGTTTTCTGGAAAGCAGATTTCTAGGAACATGATCTCTTAATGGCTCAAGAAAGCTAGCCTTAGAGCCTATAGTAATGTAACAAGCAAAACTGTGCAGGTAAGAGCTCTAGTCCACAAAATCAGAGTTTCTCTTCACATCTTTAGTTTTTAAATATGACCTTTGTGATATGCTGTTGTAAAGGAAGGCACCCAGAGATGTCAATGAACTTTTGGTAAATTCCTTAGGAATGTAACCCATAAATGAATCAATGCATATTGCATATTCTTTGTCATTGCTGGTAGCACCAGGACAGGTTATATCTTAGGTTGAGTGCTTTAGGGAAACTGCATCATCATCTTCCTCACTAATTTTCTTAGCCTTTTGCAGCCTTATAACAGTTAAGAATGTCAACTCACTGGCCAGGTCAAACTATTGAATATAATAATAATGATAATTAATAATAATAATAATAATAATAATAATAATAATAATAATAATAATAATAATAATAATAATAATAATCAGCCCTTCACATATGACGCTTGTAAATATGTAATCGTCTTGGATTACTAGCAACTGTGTCATATAGGTGCCTTCTGAGCCAGTTGACACCTGTACATATGACAGTGCCCTGTTTTACTTTTACAGGGGATCTCCTTATTTAATCCCTGTTCTGACTAGAGACTGGGGCACTTTATCCATCATAATCCCCAAGAGTTCTCCATTAATACTGCTTGTCACATTCAACATCTTACAGCTTGAACCTATCTCCTAAATGGTAATGAAGGCCATAAGAAATGATACTTATGTGCTAAGTAAAATTTTCTGTAAAGCAAAATTGAAATTTCTGTAGAAATCCACCACTCATATTATAAGTGCCCTTATGTCAGCCCCTCTGACATTGCAGCTAACGTTACTGTACAGACTAAATAAAAAGTGAGGCAGATAACTGCTGTAGACCTGAGGATCTAGTTGATACAGATGTGATACTACTAGTATCATTATTCTGCTGTCAGTTTAAAAAAAAAAAGGCTGAAGTTTCTGGGGCATTCACATATCACGACTATAATCTGTATTTGAGAACTTTGTTTGGATGAAAAATCATTTTTTGCTTTATAAGAAACTCATTAATTTCTTTTATAGTTAGGTGAAACATTTCATTTCTTATTTTTATGTAAGTAACATACCAAGTAATTGCATAGCTATAGTTTCTAACTAGTTCGGCAGCTAAGATTTGAAAATTCCTGGTAGTGAATCTTTTGTTTTGGTGTAGGCAGATAGTCCCACCCACTTTCAGGAAAGAGAGGAACAACTCGGTAAAGCACTTCTATTTGTTTCTGCCAGCTGACAAGGAGGTTTTTAGCTCTCGGCTAAATTTGGATTTCGTTACCGGTGTTGATTGAGATCAATTTGATGAAGTCTGTTTGCTTGGTAGCCTTTTGGCTACCAAGGGTTTTTTCTTAAGACTTCTTTCAAGATTTGACAGTTTTTTCCTTACTTTGACTTTTGGTTGCCGACTTGTCTGACGATGTCTGACGCAAATACGTCTTCCACTCATTATTGCAGCAAAGGCTGCAATACGAGGTTAACTTCAGCGAAATATGACTTGCATACCATTTGCGCTGATTGTAGAGGTCAAGTCTGTTCCCTAACTTTTAACGTGTGAGGAATGCAGAGACTGGGACCCTTAACAGTGGAAAACTTTGAGTTCTCATCTATGTAAGTTAAAGAGGGATAGGAAGAGAATGGCATCTCTTAGGAATGACAATAAGACCACAGTTAGCCAGGAATCCGATAAGTCTTCTGTCAATGTTGATGTACCTATTATTTCTGCTTCTCTATTATCCCCGAATCCCAGTTATCTTGCTGTACCACCTGATCCTTTACCCAGCTCCCACACTTCCGACCCCAATGCCATTGCCAACCTAGAGTCAAGATTTGACTGTAAGTTTGAGTTACTTGTGAATTGTATGGCCCAATTGGGGTCTTCAGTTTGTGCCCTAATGGATTAAGTTAAAGGTAGTGTTACCAGTGCAAGTGATGCGTTGTTGGAGGAGCTGGCTGCCTGTCCTGCCGACTCTCCTAGGCAAAGGTCCCTGGCACACTCCCGTGAACCTGGGACAAGCCATACCAAAGGCCCAAGGGAGGTCGGTGGGGTCTGCCCATGGGTAGTTGGCCCCTCAGTTGCCCCTGTTGCAAAGTCCCAGGGCGCAACAGACAGACATTGGAAAGGCGTCTTTTTGGAGGTGCATTGTCTTTCTTCTCATTCGGAGACATCTAGCCCCAATGTCAGGTGCCAGTGGCACAAAAGTGATAAATCTAGGCCATTGAAAAGGCCAGCAGTGGATGTTTTCCACACCCCTCAGGTGCCCAGTAAGAAGTCTCACACTACGGGGCTTCAGGAGCTTTCATGCAGCTTTTGCGACAATCCAGAACATTTTCTCCCGTTTGCTCAGATTCGAAACAACGAGTTTTGGCGCCTAAGCGCTCGTCTTTGGTGCATAGACGTAACCGTTCTGTATCACCTGGGGAGGCTACAGTGTCTTGAGCACCCGTTAGCACCTGACGTGTCGGTATCTTCGGAGCACCCAGTGATTTCCCAGCGCCAAGTAACTTCCCAGCACCCATTAGCGCCTGTTCGTTCGGAGATTTCTGAGCGCCCATTAGCGCCTGAGAGTGCAGTTCTCTCCTCGAAGGACTTGGTGCCAGCCCGTCTAGTTGGTGCCAAACCCTGGACTTCAGACTTTTTCTTCAATTATGGACCCAGCTTTGGCTCCCATCCAGCAGAGATTAGATGACATTTTAGGCTTTTTGAAAAAGCCTCCTTCTGTGGCTAAGCCAACTGCAGACGTATCTCTTTCTCCAGTGTCGTCCGACGAAGAGGAGTCAAATAAGGATGTGAAAGAGAATTGTACTCCTTCTGCTTATGCGGCGCTCCTTCATTTTTTACTACGGAGTTTCCCTGCCTTTTTCTCGCCAGTGGCCCCATCTTCTCCTCCATCCACCTTCTTGATGAGTAATCAACCTATTGAACACTACAGGTTGCCAAAGATGGTGCTCTCTACTTCCACTAGGAAGGCGCTTAGCGAAGTAGATGCTTGGCTCGTGGTCAAGAGAGAGCAAGGGAAGGCTTCTTTTAGCTTTCCTCCTGCCCATCTTTTGCATAGAAGGTATTCTTCCTATGCCACTGGAGAAGCTCCTTCCCTGGGAGCTGCTGTCTCCTCCCAGGGGAACTTCTCTGGTTTGATTGACTCTTCCAGGAGATTGGCTTTTTCATCTGCTAAAGTGATGTTTTCTTCAGCAGAGATTCTACATGTAAACCTCTTCAAGGTATTCAAAGTAATTAGTTTCTTGGATTGGTCAGTGGGCACCTTGGCATGGCAAATACAGGACTGTACCTCTCTCCCAGAGGACTTCGTCTCAGACGCTCTGGCAGTTCTCTCTAACACATAAAAGGAGTTAGATATACCTCTAGGGAACTAGCCTCTCTTTTTACAGAGAGTTATGGTGTTCATATACCACCAAAGGAGTGACTACAGCACAGAAGTCTGCTCTCCTTTTTTCTCCCTCGGTGAAGGATTTTCTGTTCCCACAGTTGATGGTTAATGTCATTGTGTCTCATCTACACAAAAAATCGATCCAGGACCTTCTGTCTCAGTCAGCAAGACGTCCTAAGGATCCTCCTTCATTTATTGGGAAGTTGGCCTATCCTGTACAGTCTCATCCCTTTCATGGTGGGAGAACAAGATCTTCCAGACCACATTCAAATGTTTGTTTTTCATCACGAACAGTCAAGAAGTCCACATCGAGATCCTCATCAAGAAAATGAAGACCTGGTCCTCCATGCTCCAGTGGGTGCCAGGCTCCAACTATTCTGGGAAAAATGGAGCAAAATGGGAGTGGAACAATGGATCATTCAAGTCCTCAAGGAGAGCTACACTATCCTGTTCAGGGAAAAACCTCCTTCAGCCAAGAAGCCTATTGTCTTGACTGCCTACTCCCTAGGCTCGGAGAGGTTTGCAGCCCTCTCGGAGGAGGTTTCCGCCCATCTCAACAAGAAGTCTGTAGAGATAGTCAAGGATGCAGAGTCAAAGGGATTCTACAATCGCCTCTTCATGGTTCCCAAATCATTGGGAGGATGGAGACCGGTCCTGGACGTAAGTGCGCTGAATGTCTTCGTTCAGAAGATGAAGTTCAGAATGGAGACCAATCATTCTATTCTTGCATCCATTCGTCAAGGAGACTGGATGGTTTCAATAGATATGCAGGATGTGTACTTTCATGTCTCTGTTCATCTGGATTCGAGGAAGTTCCCCAGATTCATTTTCCAGGACCGAGTCTTCCAGTTTTGAGCCCTATGTTTCGGGTTATCAACGGCCCCTCGGGTTTTTACTCGTGTTCTCGCTCCCCTGGCAGGATGGCTCCATCTTCAGGCCATCAACGATTGGCCCCTTCACTCCCTAACGAAGGATCAATGCACGGAGGACCTTCGCAAGACCCTTTGCCTAGTCAACAATCTAGGTTAGCTTATCAACCATCAGAAATCCCAACTGGTTATTTGGGGATGGTGCTGAACTCTAGCTTTTCGGGCTTTTCCATCCCCCAAGAGAGTGGAATCTTGTCTGAAAACTGTAGACAAGTTTCTCTCTCTCCAGACTTGCTCTGCCAACAGGTGGATGAGTCTCCTAGGAACTCTGGCCTCCATAGAGCAATTTATATCCATGGGAAGGCTGCACATGAGAGTTTTTAAGTTTTTTTTTTTGAGCCAGCTGGGACAGGAAATGGCACCCAGACTCGTACGTGTTCCCTGTAACTCCCAAAATAAAGAAGAACCTGCTCTGGTGGAAGTCAGAAGACAGACTGCTGGAAGGGAAGTCAGGGAAGTCTCTTCTCATCCAGAATCCAGACCTAAGCTTTTATACAGACGCATCACACACTTTAGGCTGGGGAGCTCTCCTAGGAGACAAAGAGGTCTCTGGGAGGTGATCACCAGTTCAACAGAGGTTTCACA
This sequence comes from Macrobrachium rosenbergii, assembly GCF_040412425.1. Taxonomy (NCBI): domain Eukaryota; kingdom Metazoa; phylum Arthropoda; class Malacostraca; order Decapoda; family Palaemonidae; genus Macrobrachium; species Macrobrachium rosenbergii. The sequence continues at coordinate 27,199,878 of NC_089780.1, read as the reverse complement.
TAAATGTGAAAGAGTTAAAGGCAATTCATCTGGGATTGCAAGCCTTTGCCTTGGAAGTTTCTGGGAAGACCGTTGCAGTCCATTCGGACAATAACATAGTGCTATCTTGCATAATCAAGCAAGGGGGAACGCATTCCTTCTCCCTTTGCAAGGTACTAAGGGATCTTCTGTTTTGGGCAAGCCAGAATTGGATGAAATTAGTAACGAGATTCATCCAGGGCAGACTGAATGTCCTGGCAGACCAGCTAAGCAGGCGCGATCAAGTAATTCCCAAGGAGTGGATTTTAGATCCACAGGTTTGCCTGGATCTTTGGAGACTGTGGGGAACTGCGACTTTGTATTTCTTCGCGACTTCCAAAAATCATTGTCTACCTCTTTTTTGTTCACCAGTTCCAGACCCCTTGGCATGGGCGACAGATGCCATGTTACAGGACTGGCCAGACAAACATCTGTATACCTTCCCACTGTTTGGGATGATAAGAGAAGTCCCGAATAAGTTCCGGTCACATCAAAATGTGTCGATGACACTAATAGCCCCATTCTGGCCCCTTAAGGGAATGGTTCCCAGATCTTCTGGAGATGTTGGTAGACTTTCCAAGGCTTCTACCACAAAAATGCAATCTGCTCAGACAACCCCACTTCAGACTGTTCCATCTAGGGTTGTCAAATCTAGCACTGACAGGTTACAGAAATTACTCAAGAGCTAAGGGATTTTCAAAGGCAGTTGCGGACTCTATTGAGAGATGCAGATGCCAGTCATCCACCAACGTGTGTCAACATAAGTGGTCCATATTCCGCATTTGGTGCAGAACCAATGACATCTCGTCGACTTAGACGTCTTTAACGGAAATCGCTGATTTCCTGTTGTATCCCAGGACCACCAGAGGTTTGTCCCTCTCCACAATTAAAGGTTACAGGTCCATGCTTAGCTTGGCGTTCTGACATAGGGACCTGGACTTTTGTGCCAACCAGGATATTTCCGATCTTATTAGATCATTCGATAAGTGTATGACAAGAGATTCACAACCAGTACAATATCTTGGAACCTAGATGTGGTTCTGAAATGGCTCTCTAGCTCTTTCTTTGAACCTCTTAATTTCATATCCCTTAGGAATCTTATGAAGAAGACCCTCTTCCTGGTAGCCTTAGCCACTGTTAAGAGAGTCATTGAGATATAGGCGATTGACGAGAGAGTTGGATTCGCTCAAGGAGATGCGGTTTGCTCCTGTACGCTGGGGTTTTGTACAAAGAACGAGACTCCTTCTAAACCTTGGCCTCATTCTTTTTGTATAAAGAGTTTAGTGGAAGTGCTTGGTTTGGAGGATGAAGAGAGAGAGAGTGCTTTGTCCAGTAAGGCTTAGAGAATAAGGGGTCCTGCCAGTAAACTATGATGTTCGGTCACAGACCCTTCACAGCCCCCTACAAAGAATGCCCTTTCTTTCTTTCTAAGGGACCTCACTTGTGAAGCACATTCTCAGATTGAAGAACAACTTCTTCCTATTCATAAAGCTAGAGCTCATGATATTAGAACTGTAGCCACATCATTAACTTTTAAGCACAACTGTCCCTCTCTTCCATTCGCCAGACGACTTATTGGAAGTGCAAGTCAGTGTTTGCTTCCCATTACCTAAAAGAAGTGGAAACCATTTTTAATAATTGGAGTACCCTAGGTCCGTCATAGGTGGTTGGCATGGTATTGGGGGAGGAAGGGTAGGAAGTGTCCATTCCAACCTAATTCTCTTCGTCTTGTTTTAGGTCATTGAGTTTTTGGGGAGTCTGGGGGTACTATGTGCTTGGATACCTGCCAGTTTTGTTTTTTATTGGAGGGGTGATGGTGTTTTAATCTTTGGTGTAGGCAATAAGTTTGGTTTATCTGGTTGTCTTTTTGATGGTACTGCGCCCAGGTCAGGGGCAAATTTTGTATGCTTTACTAGCGATCGGAATGGCCCTTCGATTAAAGCTCCCACTTATGTAGCAGGCGACTCTTGGCTTTACTGCCGCGCTGCTGGAGTTAAGATGAGCGCCAACCAGAGGCAGTACAGGCAGTCCCTGGTTATCGGTGGCATCAGTTATCAGCGATCCGGTTTTACGTTACTTGTCTAGTGACAACGATAACTGGATTTTTGGCACCGATATGTGCCGATCCCTGGTTATTGGCACTGATCCCTGGTTATTGGCGCTGATCCCCACTTATTGGCGATTTTCAGTTATCATCATGCTGTCGGGAACGGAACTCCCGTCGATAACCGGGAACTCTGTACCTTCCAGCAGCAGCTGTCTTAACAGGTAAGGATACAACAAATATTGTCTCAATACTAGCAAATTTTCCTATTCTCAAATTCATTGCATTTACTAATGTTTTGGAGTAGAAGATATCCATGCATCCCACCTCTTGTCAGTGTAGGAATCAGCTACGTAATTACTTGGTAAGTTACTTATATAAAAATGACATTTTTATAATAAAATAAAATTTTATACATACATCACTTACCAAGTAATACAGAATGGGAGCCCACCCTCCTCCCCTTGCATGGTCATTTAGGCACAAACAAATTGAAGTGCTTTGCTGAGTTGTTCCTCTCTTTCCCGAAAGTAGGCAGGACTATCTACCTACACCAAAACAAAAGAACCGCTACCACGAATTCTCAGATTTCAGCTGCCAAACTAGTTGGAAACTATAGCTATGTAATTACTTGTTAAGCATATATGAAACTTTATTTTACCGTATTATAAAAATGTCATTTTTTTCTTTTGTAGGTGGGAATAGCATTATCTTATGCTATGTGGGCCATGGCTTCCAGTTTTCCACTATTTATTATGGCAAGAATCATAGGAGGTACAACAAAAGGGAATGTATCTCTTGCATATTCCATCATGACTGACATACTGGATGAAAAAACACGATCTCGAGGAATGGTGAGTGCTATACTTACTGTAGAGTCAGAATATTTCTTTTGTTTTGCAATTTGTCTTGTTATCTGTGTATTTATTAAGAACACTTTTCAACTACTATAGAACTTTTATCTGTTCATTTGTTTCCTGAAATTAGGGATATTTTAGATTGAAAATTGTATTGGCACATAAATCTAGATACAGTGCTGTATTTCATAATTATATTGTACCTTTCATAAAAGGGATTTTGACAAAGGAAAAATCTATTTCTGGAGAGGGACCGTGTCACCCGGTGAAAAGTCCATTCAGCACTTATTTCTAGGTAATTCCGTTGCTAGATACCAGAGAAAGCTAAATGAAATGCTGGAGTTACTACCCCAGAGCGAGCTCCATTAGATGGAGTCGTGTATGGAAAAGGGTGAACTATAAAAACACGGAACCTTATCCTATAGAGATCCCAAAGTCAAAGTCCCACAGAGAGGTGCCGTTACAAACCCATGCACCACTCAAGGACAGTACACAAATTACCGCTAGCCGCATTCCATGAAAGCAACACCCCACCAGAATGATGTTTACTATGGGGGGACACGGCACATGACAGAGGTGGGTCACCGGGTGACACGGTCCCCTCCAGAAATAGATTTTTCTTTGTCAAAATCCCTTTCTGGATCGGGTCCCATGTCAGCCGGTGAAAATTAACAGAGAAATAAATACCATTCTTAAACTGCAAGAGATAACAAAATGTAAGGGGAACAGAAGACCAAAGGTCCACCAAAAAATTTTAATTGCTAGCAATAATAACAAATAATGTACAAATGAAACTGATGGGAGCTTAAAATTAACATGACAATATAAAAAATATACTTAAACAAAATAACTATACAAAATTGAAAACATTATAACATAAATGTGTCAATTAGACAAATATACAGATAACACGGTCAGGTGAGAAAGTCAAGGCACGCCTGACTGAAATGACTGTAAGGGGATAACTGAGGCAGTGGAGGAAGAATTGACTAGGAATCAGAAAGGGTACCAGAGGGAGGGACAACGTTCCCTGCCGCGACTGCTGAGAATTTAAGGGCTTCTAAGGATTTCAAATAGTGACGTTTGAAAACCAAGGGTGACTTCCAACCAGTGTATTTGGTAAGATCCGTGAAATTCATGTAATGGAAGTAGTTAATGGAGGTGGCCACAGCTCTAATATCATGAACTCTTGGGACTGAGTCAGGATTAGCCTGCTTGATAAAGTAAAGGATTTGTTGTCTAATAGCAGACATAGAGATATTACCCCCCCCTTCCCTGATAAAGAGAGGCCCAGATGAGATGTGAGAGGACCTGTCTAAATACGCCCTCAATGTATGAACTGGACACAGGGACAGGTCTTGAGGAAGGGGGAGAATTTTCCAAGGCGACCACCTATTCTGCGGATCTTCATTTTTGGCTAGGAATTTAGGGTGAGGAATCAGCAAAACCTCCCCTGATGGAAGGAAGTCGACATGGTTGGGTTCCCTAGAGAGTGCAGACAGCTCTGAAATTCTAGCACCCGAAGCTAGGCTAACTAAGAACAACGTTTTCCTCAATAAGGAAAGGTAAGGACAAGACTGATTATCAATATCTGAGGCTAACTTCAACACGTCATTCAAAAACCAGGAAACCGTATGTGGACGGATTACTGGTCTCAGTCGTGCACAGGCCTTAGGGATGGAAGAAAAGTAAGGATCTGTGAGGTCAATTTTGAAACCATACAAAAATACTTTTTGTAAAGCCGACTTGACTGTAGTAACAGTACTAGAGGCTAAACCCTTCTCAAACAGTGATCTAAAAAAGGAGACTGCCAAATTTATGGTCATTACTGTAGCCTCAGATTCTTTCAAAAAGAGTGCTAGCTTCTTAATTGCTGAGTTGTACTGCCGAAGAGTGGAGACCCGCTTATCTGATTCCAAGAACATGGTATTGACAGGATCAACGTTAGCATCCCTTTGAGCCGCAAATTTCATAAAGTCCACAAAGCCAGGGCATTTTGAATTTTTGAGGAAGCTGACACAGTCTGAGTTTGTACTACTTGTGTTAGTTTCGGACTGGGGATTTGGATGTGGCGAAGTTTCAGTTCCAGCAGAAGTGGAAACCAGCTGCTCTTTGGCCAGTAGGGAGCCACTAGAGCTACTTGACCCTTGAATGTCCTGAGTTTGTGAAGGACCTTTAACAACAAGTTTACTGGAGGGAACAGATAAATCTTCTTCCACCTGTTCCAATCCAATGACATTGCGTCCGTGAAAAGAGCTTGAGGGTCCAGGTTGGGAGGTACGTAATGAGGAAGCTTGTTGTTGAGCTTGGTTGCGAACAAATCTACCTCCAGGCCCGGAACTTGGTTGCAGATCCAATTGAACGAGGCCCTGTCTAGGGACCACTCCGACTCGAGGGGAGTTGTCCTTGATAGAGAATCCGTCACAACGTTCCGGACCCCTGCAAGATGAGTGGCAGACAGGTGCCACTTGTTCTTGCACGCCAAGGAGAAAAGTGCAATCATTACCTGGTTGATCCGGCTGGATTTTGAACCTCCCTGTTTATGCAGTGGACTATCGTGGCGCTGTCCAGAACCAGCCTTATATGAATCTTCTTGGGGGGAAGAAGCTTCTTCAAAGTAAGGAAGACCGCCATGGCCTCCAGAACGTTTATATGGAACTGGCGGAACATGGGGGACCAAGTCCCCTGCACTTCTTGGTGTTGAGAATATCCTCCCCACCCGCTTAGGGAGGCGTCTGTGTGGATAACCAACGCCGGAGGAGGAAATTGCAGGGGGACTGACTTGGACAGGCTCTTGACAGTCGACCAAGGCCGGAGTCTCTTTTTCAAGATGGGAGGAATCAGAGACACCTTGTCTCTGAGGCTGATATTTGCTCGACTCCGCCACACTCTGTTGATATCTTTCAGTTTTACCTTCAGCAACAGATCTGTCACTGAAGCGAACTGAAGGGAGCCCAAAACTCTTTCTTGGGCCCGTCGAGAGGCTTGTTTGGACTTGAGAAACTGTCTGGTTGCTCTGGCTATCTCTTTCCTCTTGGGAGGAGGAAGAGAGAGCTTGTGAGAATTAGATCCCACTGGATTCCTAGCCATTGAAAACAACTGCTCGGAACCAGGCGGGACTTCTCCCTGTTTACACGAAAGCCCAAAGATTCTAGAAAGTCGACCACCATGGATGTAACCCTCCAGCATTCCTCGACGCTGGATGCCCAGATGATCCAGTCGTCTAGATACGCGGCCAGCGTAATCCCTTGAGACCGGAGTTGTTGTACGACCGTGTCTGTCAACTTGGTAAAAATCCTTGGGGCTATGTTGAGGCCGAAAGGCATCACCTTGAAGGAATATGCCTGCCTTCCGAGCCTGAACCCCAGAAAGGGGGAGAACCTTCTCGCAACTGGGACGTGATAATAGGCGTCGGAAAGATCTAGAGAGGTGGTTACGGCTCCACGGGGCAGTAGGGTCCGAACTTGGGAGACTGTAAGCATCCGAAACTTGTCGCAACGAATGTAGGAATTCAGACGGGACAAGTCCAGAATTACTCTCCGCTTGTCGGAACCCTTCTTGGGAACACTGAAGAGCCTGCCTTGGAACTTCAGAGTCCTCACTTTCCTTATAGCCTGTTTCTGTAGAAGATCTTCCACAAAGTCCTCGAGATCCTTGGTCGTAGCCTGATAAAACTTGACTGGTGGAGGGGGACCGTCGATCCAACTCCAACCTAGGCCCTTGGAAACTATACTCTGAGCCCAGGGACAGAAGGTCCACCGGGCCCGAAAATGGTACAGCCTCCCGCCCACAGGATGTATGTCATCGGTCCTGTGTTTGCTTCCCCCCTCTGGAGCCTCTACCTCCTCTGTTCCTGGGAGAGGAGCGGGGGGCTCCTCTTCCCCTAACATAGCCACGGGGCTTGTTGCCTCTGGTTGACTGCCTAGAGCGAAATTTCCCCTGACTTTCATATGTAGGATTGAAAGCTGGGGAGGAGACGTAGGAGGGGGCAGCCAGAGACTGATGCGCCGGGTTCACCAGGACATACTGAGGCGGAGGTTGGGAGGAAGAGGTTGAAGGCTGATCTTGTAAGGGAACCTGGACGAAGGACTGAGCCGGGAGGCGTTTGAAATGTTTAAATTTCTTGCTGGACTTTGGGGAAGGCCCGGCAAGATCAGACTGCTTCCGTTTATAGGGCAGACCCCAACGAGAACTGAGACTCTGATTGACCCTAGCCGCCTCAGATAAGACTGCGTCAACTTCTTCTTGTGGGAAAAGATTAGCTCCCCAGATAGAACTCTTCAGAAGCTTATTTGGTTCATGCCGAACTGTGGCTGCTGAAAAGATATGCTTCCGGCAGGCCAGTCGGGCAGTCATAAAGTCAAACAGGTCTTGTTGAAAACTCACCAAGAGAGATTTCGTAAAGACCTGGAACAAAGAATCTTCCCTATAGACCAAAGAAATTGCTTCTGCTAAAGTCAAAGAGTTCAAAGACCTGGCGAGCCTATCCTTAGTATCAGCCTCTGCTTTCAGGAGCGACTCCGGGATCTTAGGGAGCTGCTCACTGAACAGATCAGAAGCGCAGTCTGGGTCAAGCCGAGTCACCGTAAACATATTAGGGGCTCCCTTCCAGAATTCGGTGCCCCCGGGAAAGACGAGAGATGTCGGGTCCGTCTCCTGGAGATGAGGGAGGGGTTTACCTTCAAAGCAAGCCTGACTAGTCAGAGAGGCCACTTTCGAAGTACAAGGAGGAAGGAGAACATCACTTAGAGTGAACATAGTGAACACTCCCTTGGCTGGTGTAAGCTTAGTGTTCTCCGCTTGCCACTCAGTAAGAGTCCTCATCAAAGACAACTGGGCTTGGCCCCTAGGATAGATAACGGTCTCCTTAGGGACTTTATCAGACCTGTTCTAAACCTCCCCCTTCAGCCTGGCGAAACCTGTGTAGGGGGATGTCAGGTCCGGAGGATAGAATTCCAACTCTTCCACTCTCCTTGTGCCCAAACCCTCTATGGTGAGAGTACCTTCGTACTCGGGAGCATAAAGGGCCAGACGCCAAGGATTCCCCAGATCGAAGGGAGGGAGAGTGGAAGGGTCAGGAACAGAATGAGACCTAGAACGAGATCTGCCGTCGGCCAGTCCTTGGATGAATTCCTGTTGTGATTCCACCTTCTCCGAAAGAGACTGAAAAGAATTAGCAAGACCAGACAGCTTGCTGTCTACCCTCGCGTTGATTCTCTCAAATCTCGCGTCGATTCTCTCAAGGAAATGCTCGAAGAAAGGGACCGTATCCAAAGCAGGAGGAGGGGGAACCACTTGACGCGACTGAGACTCTGCTTGTGACCCGGAGGGGGAGGCTGTACTCGTCGACGGAACGGGGCTCGCCGCCCGTGCCGCCGCCGGAGGGACCTCAGATCGACCTGCTGGAGTAGGTAAGGTTTTCTTCCTGACAGACTTCACCTTCGGGACAATAGATCCAGACATGCCCGTAAGGTATGAGGATTTAGAGAAACCTTTAAAAGAGGAAACGGTGGAAGAAGGAGAGCTAAACAGTGAAGAACCTGCCTCACTTACCCCCTTACCTGCTTGATGCTCCGGGACAATGGTTGGAGATTCAAGGCCAAGGTCAAGATCCGCCGCGTCTTCCGAAACGCCACCGCTCAGGGCCGAACCGTCTGGAGAGGGCTGGGTCAACTCCCGAATCCCGGCAATCAATGGAGCAGCAACATCGTCGGTGACTGAAGCTGTGATCCAAGCGCCGGGAAAAAGGACATTGCAAATGTCCTTCGAGAGTATATATGGATTGCCAGCTCCTACGTTGCGTCCGAAGCCGCTAACCCAGACTTTAAGGGCCTGGAGCGAAGCATCATGAGACTTGCGGTCAGCCTGCCGGAAGAAAAACATTATTGCGGTTTACCGAAGGCGGGGGAAATCGGTAATACGTATAAAATACAGTTTGGCTAAAAAGGAAAGATGCATGACAACCTACCGAATCATCGATAGCTTGCTCGTAAAGAGCGTAGCAAACATCACATCCGTCAGGGTGCCAAACAATGAGATCCCCTACGTGGACCGCACATCCGGAGTGGGACCGACAAACTTTGTGGCCGCTGGCCTGGTGGAGGGCTGCAGAGCACCCCTGTTCTTGGCAGCGTACCACCTGTAAAAGTATGAGATTATGAGTACACCGTGTAAGGTGCCGGAGTAGTGTGCCGGAGCAACACATTAGTATATAAAATAAAACCGTGAGACCAGCCGGAATGATCCGGAAGGTAACAGGATTAAAATAAAATCTCATACAAAATAAATATAATAAATGTAATAAATATACCGGAACTAGCCGGAGTAACATGCCTTAAAAGTAAGTGACGGACACAAAATAAAATGGGAAGGTTAAAACTGTCCGGAGTAGGCGCATTCCCGGCAACTAAGAATGAAATTCTGAAACTAGCGATAACGGAAGACCGGTAAACACTAGAACCGCCGGAGCGGGAAGCAAGGAATGCGCCTCGATAACAGACAGTGGTTAGCTAAAGGAAGGGAACGTCAAAGGTCCGGACACGAAGACAGTCAGGTGGAAAACACTAGAGAATAGGACTAAACCGGAGTGTCGCCAAATTAAACGACACGCCGGAGATGATGTACGGAGGGGAGGGATGAAAAGACCAGGAGGAAGAACCGTAAAGAAGCGACCAGAGAGTGGGAATGCACAATCCGGGCGCTCCGGGTCCTCACGTCCACTCGCTGACTGAGACAGCTACCCAGCAAGCGTGAGAGAAGCAGGAGAGGGAGAGGAACAACCTCCATGGTCAGAAAAGGGGGAGGGGAGGCAAAGAAGGCCAAAGATGGTGGACGGGAGAGGGGGAAGCTCTCCCGGCCACCAGCAGTCCCAGGAGGGGGTATAGGCTGGTAAAGTCAGAGACCGTACCAAGGACAGGCCAAACAATGCAGAGGAAGGGGACACAGGCTATAGGCTAAAAGGAAAGGAATGCTCCCAAGCCTTGATAAGTTAACAAGACTGAAAACAAATCAAGGGGAGAGAGAGCACTCGGGAGGGGGAAGGGGTAAGGGTGTGTTGACATAACCAATAACTGGAAACTAACCTTAAGAAATGACCAAACTAGGGTAGGCTACGTGATGTCCCTCGCTATCCCAGCTTAACCAAGAGGCTTATTAGCGTAAGCGAAAAGCCGAAATAGGGAGAGGGAAGCTACACGAGATCCCTCGCTATTTCAGCTTAAACAAGAGGCTTATTAGCCTACGTGAAAAGCTGAAACAGGGGAAGGGAAAACATAAGATGAAAAGACCCTAGTCAAAACTTCAGGAGAGCGCCGCATTGGAAAAACGTACACAAAACACAATGAAGGACATGTGAACGAAACGAATGATCGACCCCCCCCCTTGCAACGGAATTACCTAGAAATAAGTGCTGAATGGACTTTTTCACCGGCTGACACGGGACCCGATCCAGAAAACTATTTATAACAAAAAATGAAAGTTAGCAGACAAGTGAATTGCATCAATGTGAAAATGGATGAGTCTAACACTAAGTCAGTGGTTCTCAAACTGTGTTCAATGGAACCCGGGAAGACCTTTCATGGGTATATTGTTACACTGGGCGTCATTACCCGTGTGTTTTGCAGCATTCCTGTGTTGTTTACTGTATAATTAAATTTCTAAGATTGAAAGCTGGTTGAAATACCACACCTTAAGGCCAAAGGTGCAAGATGATACACACAATACATCTGCTTATTCTACTGAGTGTAGGAGCGTGTTGAACAGACAGGTGCAGCTAGTGATGTAACAGGATCCCTACATAAACCACATACCTGTACTTCTTTGACTCAAGATTCAAGAGCTACCTTTGACGAGTTACTTAAAATTTTGTTTTATGTCAGCTGGAGATGAAAATGCTCCTGATGGACAGTGTGTTGAATATAATCAAGTTTTGGCTAATAGTAGTTTGAATCCTGCAAAATTGAGGAGGCACCTTGAAACTAAGCACCCACAGCTTGTTAACAAATGCAGTGATTATTTCATAAAAAAACAAGATCAGTTAAAAGGGAGTATTGCTTCCATCAAGAAATTTGCTTACCAAGACAATAGAAATGCACTTGAAGCCTCATACCATGTAAGTTACCACATTGCTAAGGTTGGTGACGCTCATACGATTGCAGAATCTTTACTGAAACCATGCATGCAAGATGTGATTTCCTGTATGTTAGGAGAGAAACATAGCTAGGTTCTTGACACTGTACTCTTCAAATGACACGCTATCACTCAGAATCAAAGAGATGGCAGAAAATTGTGAAAGTGTTAATAAATCAGTTAAAAAGTCGTGTGAGCTTCGCCATTCAACTTGATGAATCTACAGACTTTGCATGTATAGCTATCCTCCTTGTGTTTGTACGATATGTTTCAGATGAGTCTGTGCACAAAGATCTGCTGTTTTGCCAAGCTATCAAAACAACAAGAGGTGAGGACATATTTAAGATCTTGGACACTTTCTTCACCAAAAATTATCTTAGGCAGGACCTGTGCATAACTGTCTGCACTGATGGTGCAAAGGCAATGACAGGCCCAGTAAAGGGTGTTTTAAATGATAATTTACAAGAAAGTTTTCCAAAGCAGTCAGACCCTCTGACATGGTTACGCAACCCATTCATGGATGCAGATAATGTGGTGAAGCAGAATCTGCCAGTGAATGTAAAAGAACAGCTAATTGACATTTCAACTGACCTTATTTTGAAAACTAAATACAACAAGGACTTTCTCCTTCCTTTCTGGGCAAACCTATTGCATGAGTACCTGGAATTAACAAAAAGAGCATTGAAACATATTATGCCCATTGCGACAACTTGCATGTATGAAGCAGCTTTCTCTCGTTATATTGCAACCAAAAACAAATACCGAAGCAAGTTGGATGCAACACCTGATATGTGTCTGCAGTTAACAAACATAGTTCCAGATTTTGGTGGTCTCTGTTCCCAGAAACAAGCTCGCCCATCACATTAAATACGAATTTTGATGCTGAGTACGTACTAAACTGCACTTTTATATTTTTTATATAGTTGCATGTATGTGTGTGTGTGTGTGGAGGGGGTTTTCCACCTATATTGGGTGAGGGGGTTATAGGGGGTTCCGCAGAGTACCAGCAAAAGCAAAGGGGTTCCGTTAGTTGGAAAAGTTTGAGAACCACTGCACTAGGTAAATATTAAAATACTGGAGAACTGGAAAACAATATGTTGAATAAACAAAGGCAGAATTTTCCTTTGAGATCAGTCACAGACTACACTGCACTTGCAATATTTTTCCTTGGTGAAATGCTATTTGACATGGTGGAGTAAGGTAACAAAAATCCCATCTACTAAAGACAAGGTTTAGGATTGGAAAAATTGATTTCCCTGTGACTCACTTTTGTTGCTAAGGACATGAGCAGCATATAAAGGGGTGATGAAGCAGGAATAATTGTGTGTGATTAAAGAGAACTAGGTTTAAGTAATGTAATTAGTTAAGTCTAGGCATACAGAGCTTTTTGTCAGTAAGGTAAACACACAAGAGGTAAAGTTTTTACGCGCCTGACATGCTTGGTGTGGCTATTCAGCCAGGAGAGGATCTTTTAGATCAAGAATAGTGTCTAGGATTCATGGAGACCACAAATGTAGGTTGTGTAAATGATGGGTTGGTTGTGAGAGAAGTATATTATTAATGATTTAATCAAATTTAAATATATTTAGGATAACTCAGAATACTAGCTGTCCCAGCAAGGGTTGAACCCTGTATATTCTGAGTTAATGAGGTCTTTGCATACATTTGGTCCATTTTAATGGTCTCAAAATATAAATAAAGTATGTTTCAAAACATGTTTTGTGTGTGTTATTACAGAGATATACTGTAGACCTTTGTGCCACTTAGTAATCACCTTTAGTAACATTTTAGTTTTTAATATTCTATCAAGTTCCAGGTGTCAAACCTTTTCAGTCAGTCACTATTTCATTGCTGATTTATCTCTTCTTTTAGGCACTGATAGGTGTAGCATTTAGCATTGGATTTACAATTGGTCCAGCCATAGGAGCAGCATTTTCTCGTTGGGGAAGCAGTGGCTGGTTTATGATTTCAGCCATATATGCACTGGTGCTGGCTATCTTGAACATCTTTTATTTTGCAATCTTTTTTGAGGAAAGTTTGCCAGAGGTAAGTTAATAACATACAGTTGTCTTTTTTCTTATCTACTTTGCTAGCTTTCCTACTATTGTTTCATTATTACATTGATTCTTCAGTGTTTAGAGCTTTGAAGGATTTCACAACACCTTTCAATTATGGTACTGTCAGAAGCAGTTTCCTTCACATAAATTAATTGAATATTTCCTGTATGCATTTTAACTGTTCATTTCATTACAGTTGTTTCTTGTCACTCATTTGGTTGATGTAGATTTCATTCAGGTGGCTTCTTCATAACCCTGCTGATTAGTGCATGAGCTGTGAGATCTTACGTTAAACCAGGTAAAAGCTATAACTTACACAGGTAAAGTGTGGAATTTGCATGTGCTTTGCTTCTCTGTTTGAATTGGATGCCAGTAGTAATTATGTAGTGATGTATGCTTCATGTACAGTACAGTACATAAAGTGGTAGTTTACCCAGTCAGCTTCTAGTAGGAAAAAATTTATATCCAGATCTACAGACTTCATTACGAGAAGAAAGGAATGTAATGTTCAACATATTTAGAAGTGTATGCTAAGTTACAGTCTCCTGACCCCTGAACAGACTTTGGGTGACCAAACAGTGTTTATTCGGTGGTTAAGAAATTAATGAAAATTTTTTTTTACCATAGGAATTTTGTTACGGGGGTTCCGTACCTAAATCGTCGTAAACCGAAAAATTGTCAAAAATCATAAAAAATCCAAAGAAAACCTTACTTTTAATTCTTTTGGTGCATTGAAAATTATGTAAACGGCATTTTTATTGAGTTTTTCATTTTAAAAAACTCAAAATTTTTATTATTTTGCTGTTTTGGAGCCATATTTCTCCCTTCGGATCGGTGTCATAAGCATCGTAACCCTGGAACATGCGTCGTAAACTGGGAAATAATTTTTGATGAATATTATATTTTTGAAAAGCATCGTAACCTCGGAACGTCGTAAGCCGGACCTGTCGTAAACCTGGGACTGCCTGTATTGATGTTTAGTCTTCCATTGAGATAACAGTTTGGTTTGAACATTTCTTTTTCCTACATGTTTTTCTATCCATTGATATATAAATTTTCATAATAAATTTCTTATTTGGATACTTACTTACTGTACTATTAAACTAGTTTATATATAAGCTGATAGGAGAGTTGGCATTCAAACAAAAAAGAAGATCGCTTGACTGACCCAGAAGACTGTCTAGTTCACTTGTTTTTCCACCAGGTGTGTTCGAATGTTTTAAGCTCTAGTCAGAATTCTTGACAGCCCACTAAGATGTGGGGAGGCTGGATGGGATGTCAATTTAACAGTAGGTAAGTATCCAAATAAAAAATTTTATTATGAAAATTTATATTATTTGGGATGAACCTTAACTACTGTTAAATTACCTGATTCCCACATTGAGAAAAGGACGGTGGGTAGTGCAGCAAGACAAAATTCTGCTCAGCCAAGTGTGCTAAGAGCTTCTTGCGCAAAACCCAAACATTCTTACTTGATCTAGAATTCTTTCTGGGTAATACTGCCTCCAGAAGGTGGATTCCATTCAGGGTGCAAGGCCCTCATGTGTGCAGCTAAGAGTAGCCTTATGGAGAAAACTGCTTCTTCTTCAGCCAGCACGGAAGAAGCAGTGTGGTTGGACCCCTGTGCCTGGATCCAGAAGTCCTATAAAATGACAGTCAGTAAAAATAAATACAGGCAGTCCCCAGTTATCAGCTGGCTCGGTTATCGCGATCCAGTTTTTCGGCGCTTGTCTAGCAACAAAAATCGGCGATTTTCGGTGCCAACATGCGCCGATTTCCACTCATCAGCGCCAATAATCATGTATTAGTGCTGATACATAGCTAACAGGTGCTGATAGCTAACAGGTGCTGATAACCAAACATCAGCGATTTTCTAAGTGCCGAAAAAGCCCCGAAAATTGCTGATATTTGGTTATAGGCAATTTTTGCTTATTGTCACGCTGCTGGAATGGAACTCCCACTGATAACTGGGAACTGCTTGTTTAGTACATTTATGATAGAAAGGTATGCTCCTACACAAAATATGTACCTTTATGCTCCCCAAAATGTTAAAACCTTGGATTTAAAACAAAGAGCCTAAAGGATTGCTCTTTCTTCAGTTCAGGAAAAGATTACCCACTACTAGTAGCAGACCAAGAGCTTTACTGTTTTCAAACACAATTCTGCATATTTAAGGTAGTGAGCAGGCAAAACCAAATTGCACTAATACTGCTACGCATTAACCCCATCCTCAAGCGACAGATTGTTATAACACTAAATAAAGTCGCAGCAGCTCTCACATTATGAATTCTTACCTTCAATAAAGGTAATAGATATGGAGCTAGTTCTTATGCACTAGTCTAATCAAATACGTCACTGAGAACCCCATGTTCTTAGACAAAGACATTCTAGGTTTCTAAAACCACAAAACAAAAGGTTAACTTTGCCTCTTCTAGGCTTAACCTTTGACAAAGACATTCTAGGTGTTCTCAAACCACAAAACAAAAGGTTAACTTTGCGTCTTCTAGGCTTAACTTTTGACAAAGATGTCCTAGGTTTCTAAAATCGTAAAACAAACGGATAACTGCCTCTTCTAGGCTTAACCTATCTAAGTAAGTTTAATTTCCCCAACAGGACAGAGAAGTTTCCTCTTCTTCCACACCAAAGAGGTTAAATTGGAATTCTTACAGTTCTCTGAATAACTTAGCCTTAACATCATTCTCAGCTCTAAGGCAAAATGATAAAATAGCATTCCCTTTACAACAGTCTTAAGGAGAAAGCTTGCAATAAAAATGCTAAATAAAAAAAGGTTTCATAGTAAATAAATCAATGGAACTCATCCCAGAGGCTCAAAAGAATCTGCAGATAAAATTTAGACCTGTGTCTAAATTCCAGAGAGAGACTGGTACTAAGTTGAAGGGGGTTCAGTCTCAGCTGATCTCAACACCTTAAGGTACTGATCATCAACCAGGTCTAATAGCACATGACGCAATACTAAGGAAAGCATGGAACAATAACCTTGAAAGTAGACAGCGAAAAAGTCTTACTATATCTAAGAAAGCAGAGAAAATTTGATGTCTACAAAGTTCCTGGTGCTGAAAATTCCTCTAGAACAGCACCCTGAGCAATACACAAACTGCTGCTTCTGACACAAGCCCATGGATGTTTTCCACTTGATTAAGGATAGAGGCCATGATACCTTTGAAAATCCCCTTATTGGGAGGAGACAGTTGAGCATCTATCTACAATTGGTCAAGTGTTAGATGCAGAAGTTAGTGGAAATCATGGAATTCCATAATTTTAGTCGATATCCCCGTAATGGAAGACTAAGAGAGACATCGACTGAGAGAGCTAGAAAGTTAAAAAAAACATTAATCTGAGGCTACTAGGCCTCAACAGGAGTCACTAAGCAATTCTTGAACTTGAAATTGCTCGATATTTCCTTACAGTAGATAGAGTGGGAAGGCCTATGAGTTTGAATCAGACCAAACTTAAAGAAACACAGCCACTGCTCAAGCCTGAGGGCCCTCAAAAGGAGTAGTAATTGACTGGTGGTTACTGTTCATCTGCATGCTAATGAGTCTGCATTTGACCGCTCCTCTAATCCCACACAACTGTCAAACTTGCGGATGTAATGGCCACTCTGTAGGTAGTTTGTTCTTTCTGATTCCCCAATCACCAAAAACACTATCCTTCCACAGAATGAATTATGAAATGAATATCATGTTGTTCATTGAATTATCAAACGAATATCATGTTGTTCATTTCACTCAAAGAAGCAAACTTTCCACTAGTGAGTTGTTTCTGACCAGGGATAAACATGCTAGGCATCTTTGATGGTCTTTCTGGTGCCCTGACATCTAGTAAGTTTACCAGGTGTAGTGTTGACCATTATATGTTGTATGTAAGTGTAACAACACTAGTCGTGTTACACGACAAGAGGGGAAGAAGACAAAACCTGCATGTAGGTTTAAGAACAAAATGGTCAACTCTTGGTTACAGAGTGCCTCCTACAGAACTTGGCAACTATGATGGTCCTGGATTACTTACAAATGTAATGAACATTAGCTGTAAGTCATAATCTCTTATGTTGAGACTGTACTGTAATTGAGCCTGATTATTCTGACAAAATCCCTAGTGAAGCCATATTTTCTAATAAAAAAAGCCCTTACCAGTTAGGAAGCTTCTTTCAGGGCTAAAATTCTTCAAGAAGCAAGTGTCTATTTGTCTTCTGACAGATAAGCCTGCAAATAAGGGTATCATCACCACATCACTAGAAAAGAATGAGGAGGAGTTAGGGAAGTCGACTGAAAATCATAGTGCACAGAGACTGAGCCAGGTGAAGCAATAGATCCTTGGCCTTTGGAATACTGTCGACAGAATTGGCCAACTGGAACCAGTGACTCAGTAGAAAAGATTTCCAGCTCCTAAAAATCGACGTCATCCACCTATGGGCAACAGATTCCCTGTGAATACTTTAGAGGCACTGTACATGAGCCCAAAGTTCCTTGACCAGCCAAACCTCCTCTGTAAATACACCTTGAAGGAGTTTGCATGACAGAGGATGTACAGACACGAGAAAATGTCTCCTGCATTCCCATCAAAACATCTGATCGTTCTTTTTGGAAAGTCACTAAAACCTTGCTGGAAAAACCAAAAACATGGGGACAGACACATAAAAGTTATTCAGTCTCAATGCGTCCACTAATGGTTGCCAATCTCCAGCTGTTCATGGAGCTAGAAAAATAAAAAGTCAAGCAGTAAAAACCGTGTATTACCTCCTGGTTCATTTCATTCACTCTAATTTACAACCTCCTCCTAAAGAATCTGAGAACTTCTGGAGAAGACAAAGGAGCAGCTATAGGAGACTAAACCAGTGGATGGTAACCTAAAGGGAATCATAACTCCTTCACTGCCTTCACCAAGTGAGGTTCTGCTCCTAAGTTTCTACAAGCGCTTATGCCAGGAGGCTTGCAATTGGTCATCTACCAGAACCTGAGAGCTGAACTTATCCCCGAAAGATATAAAACAAGACTTGTACCAATATATCCTCCCTTATCACCTTCACCTGTGCAGCATAAGCCTTTACTACAGATAGGAGCGTAAGTGTTCTCACTTCTTCCAAACCGAGTTAGTATAGGCATGCGAACGCTAGCCTGCAGTATCAGAAATAAGTTAAAAACTAACTCTCTTTCTGGCTAAACTCTTGCTGGTGCGAAAAGCCGTTAAAGCTGGCTCCACAAACTCCCTAAGCTGGCGCCAAAAATACACGAAGCTGGCGCCAAAAACTTGCTAAATTGGTGCCTCAACCTCTCAAAGCTGACGCAGAGAAGAGGCAAAATACTGAGCGAAAGTTCAATAAAAGATGAAAACTTCAACAATCTAAACAAACTGTTTCAGCACGTCCAAAGCACTTGTCAGTCTCAAGTTTGTCTCTTCACAGGAAAGAAAAGAAAACCGAATCTTCTACTGAAGAATATTTAAGCGCTGATTAAGCAGCTGTATCCTAAGAGGCAGATTCCATGACTTCATAAAAACCAGAAAACAAGCCCCAGCAGACCTAAAGGGAACTTTGTGCACCAGAGTATGGAAAAAGTTACTAAACATGCTCTAATTGAAGGAGAAAGCTTGGGTTCTCTTCTCCAAATACTTAAAGGGCGCCGAAATACTTGAAGACAAGCGAGACCTGTTCTCTATGTGGTCTCCTTCCTTAACTAAATGAGGATACAGCAAAGTGCAACGCTCCAGCAAACGCCAGTCAAACTGAAGAAGATCCTCCGATTCAAGCTCTTCTTCCACCAGAGGGCAACAGGAGGAGACTAGCTGGTGATGGGAGGTGACAGCAGCCGAGTACTGCATCTTATCCATGACTAATTGACAGGGAGACAGCCTGAAGCAACGCAGTTGAGTCCACATGAGTCAGCTAAATAAAAGAAAAGAAGCTCCAAAAGAAAATAGGAAATGTTGGGAGGTGGGGGAAAGAGGAGTTACAGCGACTGTTCCTGCCTCATCCAAAAGTGAGTCAACATACAGGCAGTCCTTGGTTATCGGCAGAGGTTCCATTCTGAGGGTGTGATTATAACTGAAATTCGCTGCTAAGCGAAAATTGGTGATTTTTGGTGATTTTCGCGCTTTTTCTGTGAATTTCAGGGTTTTTTCGCGCGTTTTCTGCGAATTTCAGAGTTTATTGGCACCTGTTAGGTATGTATCAGTGCCAATACCCAATTATCAGCACCGATAAGTGGAAATCGGCAATTTTCGTAGCTAGACAAGTGCCATAAAACTGGATCACTGTTAACTGAGCTTGCCGTTAAGCGGGGACTGCTTGAGAGTATTCCCATACGACACATCCTTTGAAAGCTATGTAGCTAGAATAATATCTAGCTTGGAAACAACGGATGATACTGTAACCATGGTGGATTTGGAAAGAGAAACATTAATTGAGGCAGAAGTATGAGATTTGCCAATAGCCGAGGAAAAAGCATGCAAAGAACGAACAAGTGCACTTTGACGGAGAAGGAAAATAGGCTAGCAGACAAGGATTTAGAATGAGCAAAAGATAAGAGATTGGTTAAACAATTGACCGAGTCAACATATCAAAAGATGAGAGTTTGGTTAAACAATCGAGTGAGTCGACATAACAGAATAAGTAAAGCTCGCCACAGACATATTATTTGTAACAAAACTATATACAGTACATATATAATTAGTCCTATAGGTCTGACAGCCTCATACTTGGTGCCGATGATGGCAGAAGTCGCATATGTAGCGAAGATTAACATTTACCCAAATGATCTTTTGGTTAACGCATTATACGAGAGAATGAGCATGAAAAATGGAATGCGAAAATGATTGCCTTGAGAAGGATATTAATATGTATATTACTGTATACTAATTCTAAATATAGTCAGTAAGACTGTGACAAGGGAGAAGTAGGTATTGGAGAGCACAGAACCCCATCGCCCTGAGAACCGACCTGGTTCCCTAGTAGCTGACTCTTGCAAAGTCCCACTATCACAGGGCATTCCAAGGCTTGGGCTACAAACTGGCGAGGGCACCAAACCTTACTTCTAAAAGGGGAACTAAAAGGGGAGCGCAAAAAAGAACGCACACTATGGGGGGATTTGGAATGGTTCCCTGTCACGAACTCAGTTAAACTTGTAATAGAACTTAAAATAATGTTAACGTATTGTTCTAACTTCTCAATACGCTTTCCCTGAACCGAAAGGGGAGCAGAAGGCGGAGCTACAAAGGAAGTCTCAATACTAGCAATATCAAAATGCCTAGCCCGGGTAGGGATAGCTACAGATGAAAGGACACTTAACTAAATGTTTTTGCAATCTAACAGCTTTCCCTTCTTTCTTATATCTGACATATTTAAGCATAAAGTCCTCAGGCCAATTCCTACATTCCTCACATCTAGTTTCGAGATCACACTCTGTACCCTTACAGCTGGTACAAACTGAATGTTGATCTTCAAATTTCAACATCCTGCTTACACAAAAATCATTCGTGCATAGCCTGATGTTATTGGTTTTGCCTCCAGTGGAAGAAATCCTAGGAAAATTATATTACAATACTGTAAACAGGTGCAAAACAGCCAAACTTCACAAAAAGTTAAGTATACCTTAGTTTAACCAGACCACTGAGCTGATTAACAGCTCTCCTAGGGCTGGCCTGAAGGATTAGATTTATTTTACGTGGCTTCACAGAATACCAACAATCGCCTGTGTGCAGTGGCAGCAAGGAGAATTCTGACTAGAGCTTAAAACGTTTAAACACACCTGGTGGAGAAACAGATGAACTAAACAGTCTTCCAAGCGATCTTTTTTGTTTGAATGCCGACTCGCTTATTGGCACAGGAGATGTAAGCTAATTTAACTGTAGGTAAGGTTCATCCCAAATAATGTATGTTTAACATTTAATTTTGCGTGACTCAAGATTATTACAGTACAATACACCAAAACTGTATTTGCTTGGTATGTAATAGGCATTTTTAGGCTTATATTTCAAATTCCCTTGGCTAGAGGCACCTTTCTGTAGGTTAGATGGTTTCTTGGATTTTTTACTATTTTTATAAACTCAGTTTGGAGGTCTTGTATATGAAATGGAATGTCTGTAAATTTTCACACCTTTATTTGGCAAGTTATTGAATAATCTAGGAGATCAGAAGTCCATGTTCCAATAGTTTTGCTAGATCTTGGCTTCATTATTAATCCATATTCATCAGTGCTGCTAAGTGCAGTTATGTTTTTGTTGGTTAATTACCTAAAGAGGTAACTTAAAAAAGTCTGGTATCATATTTTTTATCACTGTGTACATTAAAGCATTTTATACTCTGGTCTTGCCTCGGTAGGTGGTCAGTGAAACTGTTAAGATGAATGTGACCCAGTCACATTGGGATTTATTCAGTGCTAGTGTAGTTAAGTAACAAGCTTTGTAACTTATTCAGTAAATAATCTGGTAGACCATTAGAGGGACTACTCGTGTCTGTTCATGTGATTACATATTTAGGTACAAGCAATTTGACGTTTATCTTCTTAGCAGCTAAGGCTCCATATGAGCAGGCTAGCAAACCAACCATGGTTGACAGTACATACTTCTGTCCAAGTTTACTTTTCACCTGTCATTTTACAAGTTTTCTTTCATTCCTGGAAATTGATTACATTTTATCTACTTGATTTGTATTCATGTGTTAAGGTTTCATATCATGTTCGGTTTATATTGTTAGGGCCCATGAAATATTTTGTTTTTCAGGTAAGTAGTCACTTCCTGTCTTCTCCTATCTAATGCATACTTAGTTTAAGGACCATTGGTAATGTTTTGAGTTATGTAACTAGTTTCTCGTAATTCATGTTAGCTTACTCCATTTTAACTTTTACAATTAAGAGCAGACGGGACAGTCACATGACTGAAGTAAGTTGCTGTCTTTGACTGCATTTCCTCTTATTCCCAATTACAGAAAGAGACCATGAATGCATCCTCTTTCAATAAGACCATATTTAGTATGACTAATTTGAGTTCTACAGTAGCAAAAGAACTTCATCAGTTGTCCAAGGTTACCAGCACAGGGTAGATTTGCCTAGATCTTTTGGTGGGCTATCTTGTATCCCACAAAAGGAGTTTCTTTTCACATGGGTTGAAATTTTGATTCATGTTCATAAACTTGAACTTCCAGTTACAAATTATTGTATTTGTGGATTGTGAAAAGTGTCCTAAGCACTCATGAGAACTTAGTACAATATCTGTATGTGGAAGATGTCAAGCATATCCTGATCTTTATACAAAACTTGAGCACAGTTTATATGTGAGAAATGTAGGATATCTCTGCTCTCATTAGAATAATGAAGAACATTAGAGAGAAAGGATTGCATTACTATAGAGCATAACAAGCACTACATAGATTGCTATGAAGTGTGTTGATTGTGAGGTAAAGAAGGAAGTTGAGGAGATAATCATTAGAAACTTTAATACATGAAAAATTAAGTAAAATTATGATTTTATGGAAAAGTTTCAGCAACATAGAAACAAGATGTGGAATGTAGAAAATTTTGAAAGGAGGACTACACAGGTAATTGCATGGCATGTTTTGAGAATAAGGGAGAGAGAACTGTGCAGTGAAGATGTACAGAAGGCAGTTAAACAAATTTTAACAGAAAACAATCTGGGATAAAGAAAGTGGGATATATAAGGAAAAGCAGAGGGATATGAAGGAACAGGTGGCAAGAACAAAGAGGAAAGTGTATGAAGAAGAGAATCAGAACCTTGATGACCAGTGGGAAAAGCCATGAAGATTATGGATTATTATTATAAATTAAAAGTAATTTAGCAAGGTGTCTGTGTCTCATAGGACTTGCTTTAATGATTTGTTCATACATGAGAGGTTAAATCTGAATCAAGGTAAGGTTAAGAAGTTGCACAGTTAGAGAGATACCAAAAGAGCCACATGAAAATTAAAAACATAAAGCAGTGCAATTGGGCTAAGGAGGCAAAAGGGACATTGCAGTGATTGTGAATGAAGCACTTTGACCAGAATGGAATTCTGATAAAGAGTGCCGAAGGTGGAAGAGAATGGAAAGTATTCATCATTTTTAAACCATTTAGGAAAATCTGAATGATGGTGATGACTGATGTGTGAAGGGAGTCTCAGGGTGTTGAAAATTTGAAGTACTATGTACAGTACAGTATATGAATGTTCACTTGAGGCCATGTTAAGCACAATGAAAGTCCTTGGCAAAAGCTGTCTGGGTATTTTGTTTCACTTATTATGTTTAGAGATTTAAGAGCTTTTGTTTGAAAAGAAAAATTTTGTGGTTTTAGGCCTCTGATCTAGTACTGATTGGTGTTAAGCCACCATTTTGCTGTAAATTTTCTGTAGTTTGGACTAAAAATGGACTGTTTGTGGCACAGTATTAGTTATGTGTAGGTTTTGATCAGTCTTCACCAGTGTTTCTGTTTATGACAAGTAACCAGTGTTTTAGAATGATTTTATATACAAGTATAGAGAGTACAAATGGCTGTTCAGCTACTGCTGATGACAAGTAATTTCTGAGGTCCTTTGGTAAACCCCAGGTTTAAGGCAAGGGCAGGCAGACTGTGTCTTTTGGAACCTGTTTTATGATAGGTGAAGGATTTTCCCTTAGTTTTGTGATCTGGATGTACATTGTTTCCCCTTCAAAACTTGACTAATTGGCACTTCTATGATTTATTAGTTCACAGAAATCAAATTTCTGTATTTTGTATTTGTTTCTTAGCTTGTGTTTGACCTATCTTTTCATGGGAAATTGCAAAGTCAGTCAGGCATGGGATAGATTTGACTGTTTTTGTTAATGTAGTGATTTTTCTTTATGAGAAAATTGTGTGTATTGTGAGCTATGATACAGATAATGTGCATGAAAACCTTACAATATACTACAGTTTGTAGAAATACTGATTATGGATATGTGTAATATTGCAGGTATAGAAGTTCAGATACAATGCGTGAAAAAGTACAGTAGTATTTTATTTTTTAGTACAGTTGTTACATAATGTAATGTATTGGACATCATATAGGACCCACCTTTTTTCAGTATTATTGATTAAAAAAAGTAGACCGCATGTCTTTAATGTAGATTGCATTCCATGGTATACTGGTTTTTTCTCAGACATCACAGACTAAACAGTACAGAGCCGACTCTATAAATTCTATAATGTGGTACTAGAAAGTTACTGTATATAATCAGTCATCATTGTTAGTTTTATCAAGGAATTTTAGCTGAAAAGGAATTACGGTGTAAAAATTCAACCTAGGTCTTTTGAGTTTTTGAAGGTGTACAGTAATGGCTAGGCTTATGGCTATTATTGGCAGTACTGTACTGTACACTATATGGTACTTGGAATATATCTAAATTTATTTCCTTCCTTCTAGCTAACATTAACTGCAACAGATATGTGTTAATTTTTTTGTAGTAAACCGATTCCTTATTTGATAAAACATTTAAACATTTCTTATGTACAGTATTGAAAAATCTTTACTCAAGATATTTGTTACACTGTATTTACATTGTACAGAATGCTGAGGTAGGAGGGAGACAGCAGCACCAGCCCATAAACTTAGAAAAGTTATCATTCAGAATTTTATATGATTAATTATGTTGCCTTGTACATGATAGTATTTACACATTTTGCACACTATAAACCAATTTCTGGATCGAGGTCCCGTGTCAGCCGGTGAAATAATCCATTCAGCACTTATTTCTAGGTAATTCCGTTGCTAGATACCAGAGAAAAGCTAAATGTAAAGCTGGGGTTACTACCCCCAGAGCGAGCTCCAAGAAATGGAGTCGTATATGGTAAAGGGTGAGATTGTCACAATCACGGGACCCTGCCCTATAAAGATTCCCAATGTCAAAAGTCCCAACGAGAGAGGTGCCGATACAAGCCCATGCACTACTCGCAGACTGTACACAAGGCAATACTAGTCGCATTCCAATTTAGCACGCGATTTCGTTTACACGTAATTTCGTTGTGCTCCTTATTTTGTGCGCTATTTTGGCATTTTTTATGGCATCCTCGCAAGGTTCTTCTTCAACAACTTGAGTACCAGTGTTTTATTGGTTTTTAGGCGATTGAGGCTCCATATTTTCCTTTAGTTTAATAATTAAAGGGATTTATAACGCCCGTCTCGATCTCCTCTCACGGCGTCTCATGACCTCTCTTGGTCTTGGGTCGGCATGTTTGTTTTGTGTTATTTGTAATTTTTCTTGGTTGGGATATATTCCCAATTAGTGTTAACTTTAGTGGGTTTGATTAATTTTATGTTTGTTCTGTGCCCTACGAGAAGTGACGTTTAGCGTTTAGGCTACGAGCTCCCCCCTCGGGCCCATTCGCTTATTATCATGGCTTCATTATGCCTTAATTTTGTCCCTCACTTCTCTTAGCTTTTGGGAATCTTATTTTCATTGGTACTGTTACGGTTTTTTACTTTGTTTTTACATTTTAGTTAATTTTGTGTTCCCTTGCTGGTCAAGTGCTGTCTTGCTGTTTAGGCTACGTGGTTCCCCCTCGGGCCTATTAAACTTATTATTTTGGCTTTATTTTTGCCTTATTTTAGACTCTCACTTCTCTAAGCTTATGGGAACATGATTTTCATTGGTACATTTAAGATTATCCTCTTTACGTTTGACCTTGTGCTCGGATGCTTTTGAATTTTGTTGATTATTTTGGGTACTTTCATTTAACTGGAGGTCGGCCATTTCCCTTCACGTTCATGTCGTGTTGGGCCTGCCTATCCTCCTACATGTACCTTATAGTAAATTTTTGTTTTATTATACATTATTTTGGGTTATTTGTTAGCCTTTATCCCTCTCCTAGGTTTCCTTCCTTTGCATCGCCTCAGTTAGGTTAGCCTAGGGGTTGGCTATAGCACTTTTTCCCTTCAGGGAAAAAACGTTAAGGGGGGGCGATCTCGATCTGTACGTGTGAGTTTCATGTCTGTGATCTCGATCTGTACATATGTGTTTTATGTCTGGTGCTTCCCTTTGTTTGGTTTTGGCTTGGGTATATTGCCTACGTCCACCCTCTCCCTGTTTCGGCTTTTCACTTAGGCTAATGTTCCTAATAGGTTAAGCTGGAATAGCGAGGGTTTACCTGCGTAGCCTATCCTAGTTCAATCCTTCTTTGGGTTGCTTACCAAAGGTGACTGGGAGTGCTCTCCCCACTCCTGTTCACACTCCTTTTACCAACTATATTTTATTTTGTTGTATCGAGAATCCCCTTCTTCCCCTTTTACCCATTCCCTTTGCTCTCTCTCCCCTTGGTTCGTTTTCAAGGTTTGTTAACTTACCAAGGCTTGGGAGCAATTTATCCTTATTTTGTGCTGTAGCCTACATCCCCTCCCTCTGCATTGATTGGTTTGTCCCTCGGTGTTGTGTGTCTGACCTTATCGGTTGGCACCCCACCTGGACCTAGAGGTGACCGGGAGTGCTCTCCCCACTCCTGTTCACACTCCTTTTACCTTTCTTTGCTCTCCTGGCCGTAGAGGTTTTTGCCCTTCCTCTCCTTTTCTCTCGCTCTTGTCGTGCAACACAGCTCACATAGTGAGGGGACGTATGAGGATCTCTGGGCGCCCGGGGAGTGCTGTCCCACCCCTGGTCACTACTTTGGGTTACCAACCTCCTGGCCTATCCTTCCCTCCCCTTCCTTTTACGTCGACTGTTTCCCTTCGAGGTGCTTCCTACCAGTTCGCACCTCACTGTTGGGATCTCATACGAGGCCAGTTAGCGTTTTCCACCTAACTGTCTTCTGTTTTATTTACTTTCGGCGTTCCCCCTCCATTTTGCTAACTACCTGTTCAGTGTTTCATTATCTTGTTGGGCGCTCTCCTTGCTTACTGCTCCGGCGGTTATAGTGTTTAGCGGTCGGTGTTTATTCCCCCACCGCTATCACTTCGTTCAGGATATCCTCCTCCGGGGGTTTTCCTCTCTTGGCTCTGAGTACGCCCACTTCCGAACAGTTCATAACCTTCCCACTATGTTTGTATCCATCACATATTTTTAAAACATGGTCGCTCCGGAATGTTTCCGTTGACTCTGTTTTTGTATCTATGAGATTTGTCCTGTTAGCCTGGTTCTCTCTCCAGTTTACTCCGGGGGTTTTCCTGGTCTGACTAGGCTAAAGTCGCTGCTAAGGTACTCTGCTCCGGCATCCGTTCCAGCATGCTCATTTCTCATACGCTTTCAGCTGGTTTTGTCGAGTGCAGGAATGCTCCGCTATCCTGCAACAAGCCAGCGGTCACGGAGTCTATAGTTCCCATTCCAGTGCGCGGTCTGTGTTGGAGAATTTATAGTTTGGCACGGAAGGTTGTGAGGTACGCTATGCTCTCTCCGAGCAGGCTACTTGATGAATCCGTAGGTTTCATATACACCTATCGGTTTTATCTCCGCCAAACTCCGCCTCATATGGCTTATTAATAGTCGTTTGGCACCTGGAAGGTTGTTATGTACACTATGCTTTTTCCGAGCAGGCTACCTGATGAATCCGTAGGTTTCATATACACCTGTCGGTTTTACCTCCGCCAAACTCCGCCTCATATGGCATATTAATAGTCGCTCTTTCTGTGTTTGGGCTCTCTCCGGGCGAGATTCTCGATGAATCGGTAGGTTTCGGATACACCTATCGGTTTTCCTCCGCCAAACTCTGTCTCATGTGACTTATTAATAGTTGCTCCTCCGGTGTTTGGGGTCCTAATTTTCCCCCTCCTGGAGGCTGGCCGCAAGTCTCGTAACTCTTCGCTTCACACCCTCTAGTCCGGGGTCAGCAGCTTCGGGCAAAACGTAGAGGCGGGAAATTCCTATGTCCTTTCGGTGGACATTTGTAATGTTCCTTTCCCCGGCGCCCAGATCTCAACATCAGTTGCTGAAGAAGTTGCTGCCCCTTTGTTTACCCCCTCCAAGAGATGACCCGGTCCTCTTAAAATAAATTAGCTGTTTACGGAGGGTTTACTGAAGACGTTGCGGCCTTCAGTCTCGTTCTCGAACCTGTGAACATCATCCCGGAGCGATAAGTAGGTGCGGAATAAGTGAGGCAAACCTTTTCCGCTTAGTTCGGGAATAAGTGAGACAAACTTTTTCCTTTAGGGGATTCGTTAGATCCTCATCCCTTTTCGACGGTTCCTGGTCTACCATCCCTAAGGTGAAATCAGTCAAGAAAGACCCTTTTTAAAAACCCAGAAGACCCGCTCCGGGGCCCCTCGAGGACGTCTCGGATCTCTAGTCCGGTGCATCTCTGAGTTAGGCCTCGTCTTCTGGAAAGGGACACGCCCAAACAAAGTAAGGCGGTTACCCCCTCCTTCCTTTGTTGCAGACTCCTTTACAGGTCTCCTTATAAGGAGCTCGATATGAGGGTCATTGACAAACTATCAAACTATTTAACTATCTATCTACCTCATGGGTCCGTGCCTTCCCTTTCCCAGGAGCTTAAATCCCAAAGTGATTAATCTCAGGACTCATTAACAACGGATCACCCGTAAAATCCTGCTCCATTCCAGAATTCTTCTCCGTTCCGGACACCTCCACCTCTTTTCCCATTCGGTCTGGGGAACCTTTGGCTCCTAACCCTTTATGCTTCCCAGCATGAAGGCACCCTCCTATCGAGGGTGTGGGCACATGAAGGTTGGCGGAATTGCATTTCTTCCCTTCCGGCCTGGTATCCCCTTATCCGGGTTTTGCCAGACTGGCAGAAGAGGCATGGTATCTATCTGACAAGATCCCTAAGGAAACCCTCATCTTCCCTAGGGACTGGGCACAATCGTCTCTGTTGAGAATTCTAACGGAGTGGCAGGCGGAGAATTTCAAGCTCACGCCAGCTATGGGATCTTTACCGTGTTCTCTTTGAAAGACCTGCTTCCTACCCCTTGTGCTCCGAATGTAGCCCCTCTTATCAACAGGCTTGTTTCGGAAATAAACCACTGACGCATCTCCGGGAGACAGATATCACAGATACGTTCACAGTGAATCTTCTAATCCCGGACTACGCTTCTAATTTATTCAGTGTACAGCTCCCTAAGCTTCCGGAGCCGATTCCCGGAAGCTGAAACAAGGTGTAAGGACAGGCTTGCCAGGTCCTGGAACTCTTTGACTTTAACAGAAACAATGTCTGTGGCATATAATGGCGGTTCGTTGTTTCGGGTCCTGATAAAATCCCTCTTGTCAGGTTTTCTGCAGGTCCTGCTTTATTTCATCAGTCTGGATGGACGGCTGAAGACACATTTTTCGGCAGCCACGTTCCGCCTTGAGCCGAGAAGACTTATGAACAGTTTCACCTGGGGAATTAATCTTTTCCCCAGATGGGCGTTTTTACGGTCTGTCCGGGGCTACTAATGTTAATCAGAGCCTCCGTTCTCGTTGGTGTCTACCTTACGAGCAGAAACAATCTGAACTTGCCGGGCCCTATCCCAAGTCCGGCAAAAAGTTCATGTAGTTCAAACGTCCCCCTGCTCAGGCAGTGGTGCAGGCTCTTCAGGTTCCTGTCCCTGGACAGCCGTCAGCCTCTCACTCCCAGCCTCCACCTCGATGTGTGCTGGTTCAGCCAACACATCAGCCCCTAGTGGCTCCCCCATATGTCTCTGCCCCCGCCATATGCCTCCGCCGGGGTTTTTCTTGGCTTCATACAGAAACCCAAGGAAAGAATTTTCACTAGACATTCTACCAGACACTGAACCTTGGGGTTATCATAGGAGCAGGGAAGCATCCTGCTCCTCTCTGAGAAATTGGGAAGGCAAAAGCTCCAGGGGAGGCAAGCAAGCCTCCTCCCAGTAGTATTTCTCACATGGGTGGGAGGCTGTACCATTTTCGGGGCCACTGGAACTTCAGTCCCTGGGCCCAGAGTATAGTTATCAAAGGCCCGGGGTGGAGCTGGACTGTTTGTCCCCCTCCCCCAATCAGGTTCAGTCAGTTACCAGCCAGAGATCTGGAGGACTTTGTGAATGGCCTGTCAGGCTTTTTCAGTCTGCCAAAGAAGTTCCCTTCCGCTGGAAAATTTTTCCGGGCTCGTCCCGTTTATTTTCCTCATTCAATGCGACAAGTCTCGGTTGCTTACAGTCTTGTATGTTCGGATCCTACTACTCCGTGGAGCCGTAACCACCTCAATGGTCCTTTCCGTCGCTTCCTTTCACGTCTTAGTTGCAGGAAGGTTCTCTTCCTTCTTGGGATTCAGACTCGGGGAGCAGGCGTACCCCTTCAGGTTCATGCCCTCCTCAATGCAGCCCCCAGAATCTTCGCCAGTTTGAACAATACCGTAGTTCAACAGCTCCGGTATTAGAAGGTTATGCTAGCCGCATATCTAGTCGCCTGGCTCATTTGGGCACCCAACGTCGGGAATTGCCTGAGGGTGCCGGCCATTATAATCGGCTTTCTGGAGTCTCTGGGCTTCTAAGTACACAGGAAGGAATCCCACCTGGTTCCGGAGGGTAGCCTTCAGTGGTTGTGAATCCAGTGGAAGCGGGAAGAGATAGCAAGGGCAACCAAGCATTTCATCAACACAAGCATACCTCTCGCTGTGCCCAAGAAAAGGTCTTGGGCTCTCTTCAGTTTGCTTCAGTGACGGTTCTCCTTCTGAAGTCAAAGCTGGAGTTTATAACCGAGGTATGGCGGAGTCAGGGACGTGTCTCCCTGATTCCTCCTATTTGAATAAGGGCCTCCAGCCTTGAGCAACAGTCAAGAGCTTGTCAAAGTCAGTTCCTCTCCAGCTTCCCCCTCCGGCCTCAGTATTCCACACCGTCACCTCTCTGAGCGGGTGGGGTGGATATTTTTGGCTCCATGAAGTACATGGAACTTAGTCGGTCGCGTTCTGGCAGTTCCATATCAACGCTTTGGGGGGCTGTGGCAGTCTTCCTGCCCTTGGGAAACTTCTTCCTCCCAGGAGGATTCATTTTAGGCTGGTTCTGAACAACGCAGCAATAGTGCGCTGCGTAAACAAGTGGGTTCGAAGTCGAATTGAATCAATCAGGTTATGGTTCATTCTTCTCCATAGCCAACAGACACAAGTGGCTTCTGACTGCCACTCTTCTCGTAAGGGTCCAAAAGGTCGCTACAGTTTCCCTATCCAGGGCCTCCCCCCTGCTGTCGGAATAGTCCTTAGACGGAGCGTCATTCAGGTAGTTTTGCGATCTATTCCCGGACCTAGAAGGAGGTCTGTTTGCAACCCAATTCAGCCACAAACTATCAAACTGCCACGACTGGTATAAACTCAGCCTGCATCAGCCTCCTCAAAGTTCTGGTGCCCTGGCCTTGTGATCAGTTTAGGAGGAAACTGATATTGGTCCTGTTATTACTGTCTTCCTAAAATCAGTCAAGATATCCTACTCTGCTGCAGTATGGTTCTGCAGTTAAGTAACTAGCACTCTTCACATAGTTTTTGAAGCTACAGTAATGATGCAGCTGCATTGGTCCCAAGGAAAGTGTTTTATTGAAACCGGACTCACAGGCCCTTAATTTTCAACCCTAAGGTCTGTGTTCGTCTGAGACCAGTACTCCGTCCACATTCGGTTTCCTGGTCTTTGAGTAATGTATGGGAGTTAGCTTCGGTAACCAACAATCATCTTGTTCTTACCTTTCCTTGTTGGGGAAGACCCTAATTTTAATCAGCTTAGCTTCTAGTGCTAGTATTCCTGTACTGTCTGCCCTGTCTAGCGGAACCAACCATTTTGGTTTCCCCACATCAGGGGTAGTGTTGCGAATTCCTCACCCTAACTTTCTATCTACAGTTGAAGGTCCTCATTTTCGGTGGTCACCTTGGAAAGTACTCCCCTTTCACAAGGTCTGTCTCTGTGCCCAGTTTTTCCTTTCAGGCTTATTTAGACAGGACCTCGCAATTTTGTCAGGTCCTCTCTTTATTAGAAAAGGGGGTACTGTCATTGTGTCTGCTATCAGGCAGCAAGTTTTGTTTTTTCTTAGTACAAGCCTATTCAGGTTCAATTCCAAGCTCATGATCTTAGTACAGTGGCCACTTACATTATTTTCATTACATGAATTTCAGGGACCTTACTAATGTTCAGGGTGGAATTCTCCCCTAGTTTTCAACGTCTCTATTTAAAATCTTTAACAGCTCTTAAATTCCCTACGGTGGCGGCAAGGAACGTTGTCCCTCTTTGGTTCCCTTTCTGATTCTTAGTCACTTTCCCCCTCACTGCCTCAGTTATTCCCTTACAAGCAGTCCATTGTCTTTAATAGCATAAGAATGATATTTATTTCTCTGTTATTATTTCACCGGCTGACACGGGACCCCGATCCAGAAAAAGGATTTTGACAAAGGAAAAATCTATTTCTGGGGAGGGGCCCGTGTCACCCGGTGACCCACCCGTTTTTCATTCTCTCCCTCCCATGGTAAACATCATTCTAGTGGGGTGAGTGCTAACATGGAATGCAACTAGTATTGCCTTGTGTACAGTCCTTGAGTAGTGCATGGGCTTGTATCGGCACCTCTCTCGTTGGGACTTTTGACATTGGGAATCTTTATAGGGCAGGGTCCCGTGATTGTGACAATCTCACCCTTTACCATATACGACTCCATTTCTTGGAGCTCGCTCTGGGGGTAGTAACCCCAGCTTTACATTTAGCTTTTCTCTGGTATCTAGCAACGGAATTACCTAGAAATAAGTGCTGAATGGATTATTTCACCTGGTGACATGGGCCCCTCCCCAGAAATAGATTTTTCCTTTGTCAAAATCCTTTATTTAATACATTAAATTTACACTAAACATTGACATGTATTAACATTGTTTAAGTCAGAATGAGACACGAATAAATTTGTGTTGATTATCTCTAAAATGAAATAAATAATTAACCGTCATTTAGATGATCATGATATTCATTTTTAAATAAAATTTTGGCAGTTCAGGGTACTTCTAAATTGAATTTCATTCATAAGCTGCTCCTTTAGACAAAAAGGCTAGTCTAATAGATTAGGTTTAACAACCTCAGTTGTCCTAAGTAAAAGGGTACATGAAAATACCAAGTGGTATTTATTTATGAAGTTGGTAGACTAGGTCAGCTTAGGAAGACAACATTTGAAGACACTAACATTTTTTTCTTAATCTTCCCTGCTGAGATGGGGGATGGCCTTATAACCCCCTTGGTCTTGCATGCCCTCAAATATAGTAGTGGAAGCAGACTGCAAAGTTAAAATTTTATCTCTCACAGGAGTGGTATTTAATTTTTTGGAAAAGTATCTTACCTGGCATATTCCCTACAGAGTAGTTTTGGGAATAATTTTGTTCTGAAGGCTTACTCTTACACTTAGATACTCACATCAGTCAGGTTTGTCACTATTTAGGTTCCTAGAACAGTCTGCATTCATAAATTATGAACATCATTTTTATATAACGTAAAATACTTGTTGTCCAGTTGTTGGTAGGGTGGGAGTAATATATATTAACTTAACATAAGGATTTCTAAAAAACAGAATGCACAAAATTTAAAATATTTATTTTGGTGCTGCTCTGTTGATGATGAGAAATTTTGCTTGTAATCCATATGTATAATTTTGGGTAGTTGTTATAAATCACCAACCCTTTGTGGCTAGTCAGCATTTGAAATTAGTATTATTATGAAATAGTTTTACTGGAATATTCTTCTCCTAGCCCTTTTGATTTGCACAAATCTTTAACTAAAGAGGATGGATGTAGCAGGTGAAGTAAGGGGGCTCCGTATGTTGTGGAAAGACTGAAGAAACATAAATCACAGTTTTGTTTGATATGCATGGGTAAATGGTTTGTGGCCCAACAGTGCAGTATAATGGCTACTTAAATGCTGTCAAAAATATTTCAAGAATTCACATTTTCTAATACAGATAGAATGTGAAATACTGAAAAATTGTTTCCCCAAAAGATTTACTTTAGTACAGTTGGCAGTTAGGTCAGCAGACAGATACAAATGGGTTTGGTTTTTGAAGGTTGTTTATAGCTTAATTTGTACATAATTCTAACTGTCCAGCACTGTATCATAGTTGTATGCCATGTATGTAAGTTCCAGCTGTAAGTGTGACCTAATTTCTCAAGATGTAAATTTTTATTACTTTATTGTCATGCCATTGTACAAAGTAAAGTTTATAATTAAAGCAGTAAAGAATTTAGCAAAAAAATGTCCAAATCTTAAGTTTGTTACATACTTGTTCCAGTTCTCCCGCAATTTATCCAGCCCTTTCACACTGTTATTTTTCATCATTATGTTGTTGTTCTTTGTACATCAGCAGTACAGTACTATCATTTTTGTCTTCACACTTATCACCATGAGGAGTTGAATATTAAAAGACAACACACAAGACAATATTTGCAAGCATACAACCCATCACAACTGTACATAGCAGCAAGCCAGAGAGGAAGAATATACTCTTGCATTCAAAGTGGTGACCAAGTTCATTTATCTAACTCTCTTCACTTAGTGAAACTAATCAAATTAAGTGGAGATTTTTATGAGTAGTGTTCCTTCTGTCGTGAAAGTCATTTGCCTTGGTGGTTTAGGATATTAAGATTGATATATAGTGAGTCTGGTTTGGGTTGCTGCTGAAGGAAAAGATTAATTTGTATTGTGTAAATTTTTAAGATTAATTCCTCCAATACAATCTACTAACTGAAAACCTGTAATGTAAATATCAGAGTTCAAAGATCTTCATGTAGACAGCATAACATTGTAAATAGGTTTTGCTGGTGTCTTGTTGCATTTTGAATTTGCTTTTTATTCATGTTACATTATGTTAATTGTGCTTGTATTTTTGAAAGTGAATTGCTTGAAAAAAAGTCATCTACCATAGTAGGGTAGTTGTTTCTAAACTATTATACCTTAATTGTGATTGTGAAGACTAAAACACCATTTATACATCTTGACCTGTGTTTGAGAGGTATAGGCTGAATGCTGTAATTTTTTATACTAAACTATTTGTGGGTTGTGTACTTTTGAGTATTGATTTGAAATGGAATGCATTAATTTTTTATTTTAGAAAAATTACTTTTTTATCATCTTCCACCAGGAATTTTATGAATTTTATGAAGTTAAGGGATTTGAAATAATTTTTTAATGTAAGATATGAAAGACGTTAAGGTCGCCCGAGTACTTTTTCTTGGTCATGATCCTGTAAAATATTTTTGAAATAAGGACTTGAGTACCCGAGCCTTCCATAGTTCAGATGATGTATACAGCATGGTTTTTAAAATCATACCAAAAGGATAAATTATGTTTGTTATTTGTTTGAAATCAATGTTATGAGTTTATTCAGCAATTTTTAGCAAATTTTCTTTTGTATAAGAGAAATTCTCTAAGTGTTGCAAATATTGTGCATATTTCTGTTGTTCTGGACCTATTCATGGGATAAATTATCTTCTAATTTTGTGGAAATTGCAGAAAGAAGCAAAGTATTACTCCTGTTCTTTGTGAGAACATGAGGCCTCAGTCATTGTATTTGATGTCCATTTTTGTTATTGAAGGAAATGTGTAGCATTTGTGATTCTAATTATTATTTGTAACCTACCTGGAAGTCAAGGGTCAGAGCTGTAATTATATTGACTTTTCAGATTAAATAAATAATTTGTATTCATGACAGTGCCATTAATTTTTTTTGTGGTTCCTATATATTCAGGAAGTTAAAATTCATAACTAGTATCATTTTGTTGCCTAATTAATTTTCAGGGTGGGTCCTCATTGGTTTTTATTTCATTTTACAACGTTAACTTTCATTTTTTCTCTTTTTTTACTTTTCAGTCAAAGAGAAGAAAATCCATTGGAACTGGATTGTCAGAGTCACTGGAATTGATCAACCCTAGTTCCTTGTTTTCTTTTAAAGCTGTCAAAGGACTGGAAAAGAAAGGTGTTGTACTATGTTTGATTTTAAAATTAAGCTTTGTTATTACTATTTTTGACATAACCATAGTACAGCCATAATTTTTCTCACTACACTTTTAGGTACATTCATTTTAAATGTATCAGGATAAGAGGATTGTGGAACTTTTTATAGTATTATAGTATGTTCATACTTTCTCTTCAGATCGAGAAAGGCTAATTCAACTTGGATGGGTGTACTTCCTTTACCTCTTTTTATACTCTGGTTTAGAGTTTACTATGACTTTTGTGACACACCACAAGCACAACTATACTTCAATGGACCAAGGCCGTATGTTCTCATACTTGGGCATAGTTATGGCCTTGATGCAAGGTGGATATGTTCGACGCGTCAAGGATGGGAACGAGAAGAGCATGAGCATAAAGGTACAGTAATGCTGTTTTGTCTTTCCATAGAGATTTTAGGTATCTAGATTATACTGTATCTAATTTTTGAGAATATTGTTCCTAAATGAATGTGCATAGACAATGTAGCATACAGACACTCCTTACTTAATGACCGAGTACTGTTTCCACAACACAGTCAGCAAGTGAATTGGTTGATAAGCAAGGAATCCTCCCCCACCTCCTTCCCTCTATCTCCTTTGCCTCTGATGGATAATTCAGATTGTGACAGTGAAATTATGAGTTCTTAAATATGCAAAGAAAATTAAAACAAAAATAAAATTGTAATTAAAAATAAAAACAAAAAGTAGTGAAGATGATACTAGTGATTGAAATAGGCTTAGGTTTAAGTCACTACAGTAGATGAAGAATTTTCGTACTCACATAAACTGTTAACAGAATACAGTGTCAGATATAGAAAGAATGTATAATGGAATAAAGATTTTCCCTACAAAGTTGTCTTTAAAATTTTGGCCATACAATCTCCAACACTTTGAATGGATAATGTGAAAGTATGAGATTAAAGTTACACGTTTATTGTATGGCGAACACAGTTGGCTAAAGGAGTACAAGTTAAGATGCAGTATTTGAGAAATACAAGTACTGTACATGACATCTAAAGATGACACTCATACTTCAAAACAGACAGGTGTATGTCATATGTTTTTTTGCACATATATCAAACTAACAATGTGGTGAAATGTAGTGGTAAAATGTTAGTCTCCATTACTGAACATTGCCAATTGAACCATTTTTTACTTTACAGGGCCTTATGATGATGGTTCCTGCATTTATTTTGGTTGGGGCAAGTGAAACAAATGTAGGCCTTTATACAGGCTTGACATTGTATGCTCTAGGTATGTATATTTTTAAGCTGGATTTTCTTAATTATCAGTGTCAAAATCTTTAGTCTGCATTGTAGTGAGTTATCTTTCAGTTGTTTCCTTTGCTTGTGACAGTTTTATACTTCCAAGAGTTTATTGGTATAGAGAAAGCATATTAGCAAAGATAGAGACATATTTTTAACCTGGGAGATTCTGTAGTTTTTGTAATACTATGAAATATTTCATGTAAATATTTCAGATGTAAACAACAAATGATGAATCATGACCCACAAATCAAGGAATTTTTAAGGACCCCAACATTTTCAAATTAAAATTTTTGAAGTAATTCATTATTTGGTGGAGATGTAGAACCTAACTCTTGTTAATAACAAGGGTTTGACTAGACAGTGTATCTTGTATCGTCATACATTTTGTTGAATTTTTTTGCTGTTTTAGCAATGCATATTTTCATAGTGCAAAATTGTAAGTTTTGAAAAATTTCATCGAAAAACATTCAGCAGGAGTGTCAGATACTCCATTACCTTTGTTTTTAGGATTTCAATATCCTTTGGTATCAGGCAGTTAGTAATTTTGATACATTGAAATTCAAAAGAATTGATAATCCTGAGACCATCAGGTTGAACAGTGGTGTGACTCCCACTTTCAGCGCCTTGAAATATTAAGTGGCTTATGCCCATATGCAATAGGCTACTCTTTTATTTTTAAGTGAGGTTCTTGAAAGTGTGATAGTTGCTGGAGAGGAGACTTGTCACTATGCAAAAATGACTTCTTACTGATTATCCCAACAATCTGTCAGTTGACTATTTCTAAAAAGTGCAAAGGATAGTGGTATTGGAAACTCAAGTGTCCTATTGTACCCCAGCCCTGAAGAAAGCTAGAAAAGGGAAAGGAAGGAAGAATGGTATGGCTTCACCATAAATGTAGCACTAGATCCACATCCTAAAGGAAGACAGGTTACAAGTTGAGAAAACACAGGCAGGAAGAAATTTCAAAAGCTTGGTATTAGAAGGAAAGTTGCTGAGCTGTGTAGCCAGGGAATGTGAATTTCCCAAGAGTAGATATGGGAAAAAGAAGCCTGTCAGGTGATATGGGATCACTCATATGGAAGATGCATTCTTCCCTTGAAGTTGACATAACAGTACTTTCATAAGTGAATCCAGTACTCAATTTTTTTTTTTTTTTTCCAAGACTAAAGTGAGTGTTGGTTTTTATCCAGTTTTTTAAGAGT
This sequence comes from Macrobrachium rosenbergii, assembly GCF_040412425.1. Lineage (NCBI taxonomy): Eukaryota > Metazoa > Arthropoda > Malacostraca > Decapoda > Palaemonidae > Macrobrachium > Macrobrachium rosenbergii. Next base: position 27,161,471 of record NC_089780.1, on the reverse strand, counting down.
ATTTTGTCTCCCAAATTGATTCTACCTATAGCACACCTTGCATGGTGCTATACAAATGGTACTCAAGTTCTTAGTGTGTCTGCACCCCTCAGCTGGGGTATTTTTGTCCTTTTACCTTTCATCCATTCCCTTTAGTTATTCTCACGTAGCTGTCCAGCCTACTCTATTTTGCTTGCAGTGTTTACCTCAGTGACAAACAAATTCTTCATGGAGAACTTGATTACCATTTGTATAGCATCACACAAAGTGTGCTGTAGGTAGAATCAACTTGGGGGACCAAATACTAAAAAAAACTGGATGAAAACCAACCCTCACTACTAAATTCACTTATGAAGGAAAACAAAAGTAACAAAGTGACACCGATTACGGATGACAGGAAAACAAAAATAACAAAGTAACACCGATTGTGGATGACACACTAACTAATATAGGTACTATTTCCAGGTACTGTTATGTCAACTTAGAGGGAAGAATGCATCTTCCATTTGAGTGATGCCATATCACCTGTCAAGCTTTTTTTCCCCATATCTACTCTTGGGAAATTCACAATCCCTGGCTACACAGTTCAGCAACTTTCCTTCTAATACCAAGCTTTTGAAATTTCTTCATGCCTGTGTTTTCCCAACTTACAACCTGTCTTCGTATTGAAGTCTGGCTGTGTGATTCAGGTCATCTCCTTATACAGCATTTTAATGAGCACTTAGGGACAGAAACTACAAAGAATACCTATCTTGTGCCATTTTCAATTAATCCACACAGTTTAGGGGAAGGCCAAGACCTTGGAGGTCAAGCTTAACCTACTACCTGGTCGTAAGTTCCAGTCTGCATGCATTTAATATTTTCTTGACAGCTATCCATTTTAGATGTAAGTTACACTTTTATTTTTGTTATTAAATGTTGTAATTACTTAATTCTCATACACATTTTACAAACTTCCTGGTATTTCTTCTAAATTGCAGAACTTTAGTTATATTAGATGTAAGAATTTAACTTTGAAAAATAAGGAATCTTCATTTTTTTTTTCCCCATAGAGGGGTAGTGCCGTCAGTGCACTGTAGGCAATATGTACTCGAGTTTCTTTGCAGCTTCCCTTCGCCCCCTTCATTCCTTTTACTGTACCTCCATTCATATTCTCTTTCTTCCATCCCTTTCCTAACAATTGTTTTACACACACTTCAACTGAGGTTTTCCTCCTGTTACACCTGGCAAACCTTTCTACTCTGTTTCACTTACAGCACTGAATGACCTTATAGGTCCCAGCTCTTGGCCTTTGGCTTAAATTCTCTATTTCATTCCAGTCCTACTTTATTTTTACCTATTTTTACATGAAATTGTAATTAATGAATATTTATAGTACAGTAGTGCTTTTCTATTTCCTTCATTAAGAATTGCAATCTCTCTAAATTGTGAATGTCTCTTTCTTCAGGTTCATCTATGATGGTACCTTGCCTTACTGCATTAGCTTCATGCCATGGCTCAGAATCACAGAAAGGTACCTTACTGGGAATCTGGAGGTCTTTGGGTGCACTTGCCAGGGTTATTGGACCAGTTGTCACATCTGTTGGTTAGTACCCTTTATCTTTTTAGTGATTTTTAGGTTTATAGAGTTGCACTGGATTTTTGTCGTAATTCAGTGGTTCTTGTAGGTTGATCATTTTAAGAAATTTTGTTTTTTACTGTTTTAGTTGTTCAGGAGTTTTACAGCATTACACATGTTGATTAGTGTCAGCATATGTGAACTTTACTGTATAGTATATTAAATGTTTTATTTTACCTTTTACTTTCTAGGGTTTTGGTGTTTGGGTGCAGAGATGTGCTATATTTTTGGCGGGATACTTATGATTGCACCACTGGTGGTGTTACACTCTTACTGAGCTTCCATATTGCATTTGTCAAGTATGGTAAACTTTGTCTTTCAGTGGACAAGACAGACCAATCTGAAGCACAGTTACTTAACCTAATCACTCTGTGACTATTTGTGATACTTTTAAATTATGAAAGTTGTAGATTTATAATAATAAACATCATTTATATTTCCTTCTGTTTGATACCCTTATTCAGGCATTCAGTTCAAGTGGGTAAAAAAATTCATGATGTCAAACTTTTAACATTAACTGGAAAATATGTAATATCCTGGACTAACACTATACAACTTTTCTGGATTCAATTTTTTTTTTTTTTTAATGGGAAATAGGTGCAAACATCCTACTTCTAATTTGCATATGAACATGAAATCTATACTTACGCCAAGAGGGAGACTATGAAGCTGAGGTTCAAAGTTGGATAAAAGCAGCTTAGGGAAATGGAAGGAAGTAGCAGGGGTAGTGTGTGACAAGTGAATACCAAATTAATAAAAATATTTATAATTATTTACTAAACTGTAATCAGACTAGTGTTGATGTATAGCTCAGAAATGTGGGCATTAAAAGAAAGGAGCAGAAGCTACAGCAAAGAGATATGAGGATGCTGAGATCGGTTTTGGGGAACTTGCTGTGTAAGAGGATATGAACTGAGACCGAGATGGTAAGAATGAGTGAGGAGGAAGGAATGAAGAGGGCTTGGGTGGAACCTGTTAGGGATGGAAGGTCAAGAGGCAGGCAAAGGATTAGATGAAGTAATAAAATGGAGGAGGATTTGGAGAAGGGGTTTAGCGGAGAAAGATACTTTCGACAAGAATAGCTGGGGAAGATGCATCATGCCAACTAACCATTAGCAGAGGAATTGCACTAGGGATGAAAATAATGATAAAAATGCACTTAATACCAAGGAAATACTTTGTCAAAATAATATTCTCTTTCGAACCAAGGTAAAAAAGAACATGAAACACTTGGCAATAAGTCCAACATCATGCCAGTTACTATTTTCTAATGAAACTTACAGGTATGTTTGGGAAGTTATACTGTATTATAAACCTTCAAACATACCTTTAAATAACAGCACAGCACTTAAAAGCTAATAGTGTACACCCACAAACATGTATCTACCTCTATTTTAAGAACGTCAAAGATATCTTACATGGCAGAAGTTACAAAAATTTACTCAAATCATTACACCGTCCAAAACATGTAAGCAACTTGAATTTATGCCATCATACAGAAGCAATCTCTCTCTCTTTCACTGTACATTACAGTACTTGGCACTGTAATTTTAAACCTATTAAAAGATATTTACAACATTACTGCATATAAAATAAAATATACAGTGCAGTAGCAAGGTATTTACAGTTTTTGTAATACAGATGACGAAATCACTGGAAAGATATTGCTTGGAGATAATGATGATAATGGAAGGTGACAATGTACAATACAAAATAAATACCTGAGAAGCCTTTAAAGTAGTTGGTGTGGGGTTTTTCTTGATGGCTGCTACCTTGGAGGGGTGACTTCCATTTCCCAAGATTTGATGACCTAAGAATTCAATGGTAGAGGTCCCAATGAAGCACTTGCCACAGCAGATACCTCAGAGGATGGAAAGAAGAGCTCTGACATGCTTCTGGTGATCTGGATTCCTGGAGAAGAGGATGTTGACACAATAGAGACACAAGGGGGAGGTTGCCAAGAATGCTGTACATCAGTCTGAAATATGGCCCCTGAGTCATGGAGGCTGGAGGTAGAATATTTGAAGGTGTAGGTCCCAGTGGGTGTGATATCGCTGTTTTTATGACAATGTCTTCATGGACTGGGACTTGGAAGTAACCCTACATCAAGCTGAACTAGGAGAAGATTTCTGACTTTTGAAGCTGATATCTGCCATGTTGGGGAGTTGGTAGTGATTGGGCTCTGTTTATAGGTCACGTTGTATGTAGTCTTCACAGGGGCATCAGGATCCATCTGTTTTCTTCACCATATAGAGTAGGTAAGCCCATGGGGATGGAGGCTTCCTGGTCAAGACCCATGCATTTCATTTCCTCAAAGGCTTTCTTCAAAGTGATAAGTATTTCCAGGGGCAGATAGTGGAATTTAAATAGAGGGGGGCCTATTGTTTTTACACGGTGGTATATGAAGTGCTTTGTTGGGAAACCAGAAGTTTGCTTGAGTTTTCAATTTAAGACATAAGAAAACTCCTGCAGGAGGGTGTGGAGGCCTGCAGGACCCACTGAAGAGATGAATGCTGCTTGGGCTGGTGATAAGTGGTGCCATCTACAAGGACACTAGGTCAAGAAGGCTGTGATGAGTGACATCTACCAGCAGGTAGTAGGTGAAGTGATGGTTCAGTATGAGGCTGCTGTTTGCAGTCACCAGATGGAGGCTGTTATCCAGGGACTTATAACACTGTTCCGTCAATGCAGACAGTATAGATTTGAAGGTGTCTGTCTACAACGAACTTCCTGCTGGATGCATGGTTGACAATTTAGGGCCTGGTGGAGTGGGCACTCGTCAAAATTGTGGCAGTCACCTTAAGTTTCTTGGATAGCCATCCTGGTCGTTATTTCTCCCATTATAGCCAGGAATGCAGTTTTTTGTGGCTTTCCCAAGCCTGTGAGAGTATACACAGATGACAGTTGGGTAAGGGTGCCCTTTCTGTTTTGGCTTGTAAGGGTCCTTCTGCACAGTGCTGGCTTGATTTTTGTTGTCAGGATCTTGGTCGCCCAGCAACTTATCTGCCTTCTTCAGGCGGTCTGCCATTAATATGCAATCTACCTGGGGAGGAGGGCTCAAATGTTGGTTGATAAGCAATGGAGCCATAATTAACATGTGAGGTTGACCTTCTTGAGTGTCCTGTTAGCATTATGTTCCAGTGTTGATAGGGACTTGAGTTCTTCCCAAGATGCCCTCACTGTTGTCCCCCAGTAGAGTGTTTAGCAATGTTGAGGGTGGGTGAGGCATGGAGAATTTGGTTATGAGGAATCATTGCAGGCCCTTGTACATTATTCTCTCAACATGAGCACTGAGCCATCAAGCAATCCCAAGAGAAAATGGGTGTCTGGGATTGATTCGAGTAGAGTCTGTCTTCCTTATGGAACTCGTAATGTTGCGAAGGCGGAATTGAATGCTGGCCCTCTGAAACAGACAGGTGGTTCTATTGTTGAGAATGGAGGTAAACAAAGATTGATGGCATCCATGTTTGGCCGATTCTCTGTGGACATCCTGCATGCTTTTTCTTACAGTATTTTACTCTGAAAATGACATTTTTATGATAAAATAGAGTTTTATATCTACTTACCCAGTAATTACTTAGCTAAGAGTTTCTACTTGAACGGCAGCTAGAATTTTTAATTCATCGGTGGCGATTCTTTTGTTAGTATAGGTGACAAGACTCCCACCCACTTTCTGGGGTAAGAGAGGGGAACAACACAGCCAAAAGCTCAATTTGTTTATTCTTAAATGTCCATGCACGGGGAGGAGGGCGGGCTCCATTTGTAATTACTGGGTAAGTATATATAAAACTATTTTATCATAAAAATGTCATTTTTGTATAAGTAACTTACCCAGTCATCACTTAGCTGATTCCCCGTTGAAAGGCAGTGGGGAATCATGGACAATACAAAGGCCTCAAAAATACTGATAAAGTTGCTGAACTTGAGGGAATAAAAATTAAGCTAGCATTGAAACACTGTTTGTTGTTTCCTTACCTGGTGGGAAAGCTGCTGCAGGTAGATACTGCCTCTGGTTGGCGCTTATCTCAACCTGTAGCAGAGTGGCGGTATAGCCATGAAGCACCTCCATTGAAGTAGGAAACTTTTCAGTGAAGGAGTATTCCGAAAGCGGACGAGATACAGTATAACAAGCTTTGCGATGAAGGTGATTACTGAAGGCCAACAAAGCATACGCATCTGCCCCTGCCCAGGGCACAGTACCACAATACACAAAATACCAAACAACAAAGTCACCTACACCAAATAGTTAAAAACCTGCAATTAATTTAAAATACAAGACCACTACCCAACACTAAAAACTGGTAGGCAGCCCAGGTACTTTTGTACCACCCAGGCTCCCCTAGGACTGAACACCATGTTCAAGGTGGAGAGACAGGAATAAGGAAGGGATACTTCCTACACTTCCTCACCCAATACTACACCAGCTATGGACACAGGTCCCAAGGTACTGCAATTCTCGTAGCCTCAACGTCCCGCAAACACTGCATCGCAAACACTGATTTACACCTCCAATATGTTACTTGAAAGGTAGCAGAGAGGAAAGGGTTGCGCTTAAATGCTACCGAGGCAGAAACTGCCCTGACGTCATGTACTCTAATTTTCAAGAGCAATAAGTCATTCTCTGCTTCTTGGGAGTGTGACTCTATGATGAGATCCCTCAAGAAGAAAGAAATGGCGTTCTTCGACAAGGGTCTAGAGGAATTTTTCACGGAACACCAAAGATTACTAGCCTGCCCTCTAATCTTCTCGGTACGATGTAAATAGTACCTGAGGGCTCTCACCGGGCACAGGTCTCTTTCCTCCTATTCCGTATCCAGAATCACTGATAAGCTTTCAATTGTGAAAGAATGAGGCCAAGGTTGCAACGGGTTTTTGTTCTTTGCTAAGAACCCTAATAAAAAGGAGCAGACTGCGTCCCCCGAGAAAAGCCGGTCCTTTTGTCGATCATATGAAGTTTGCTGATCTTCTTCGCAGTGGCCAGAGCCACGAGAAAAATAGTCTTCCTTGTCAGGTCCCTTAGAGAGGAAGCGCGCATACGTTCAAAATGTGAACTATTAAGCCATTTAAGGACTACATCCAGATTCCATGGAAAACAGAGCTAAGCATTGCTCTACACCCCTTTAATGTAGAAGCAGACAGGCCCCTAGAAGATCTCATGTAAAGGAGGAAGTCTCCTATTTGAGCAATAGATGTTTGAGAAGATGAAACGTTGTTTCTTCTGCACCAAAGTCTAAACACTTGACCACTTTGCCTGATAGACTTTGTTGGAAGATTTACATCTACATTTGGCGATAGCCTCCACCGTCGATTTAGAAAATCCTTTTGCTCAGATGAGCTTGCTGACAGTCGAAAGTCTGTCAGGGCCAGAGTGGATAGACTTTGATGGAACTTCCTGAAGTGGGGCTGTCTGAGAAGACTTGGAATTGCGGGGAGGAGTCTTGGGAAGTCTAAATGGAGATTGATCAGGTCCGGAAACCACTCCTTCTGTGGCCAAAAGGGGGCCACGAGGTCACCCTATGTTGTGGTGTGAGCGAAACTTCTTCAGCGCTTCTCTGGTCACCCCGAATGGCTGGAAGGCTTAAGGATCCAGATTGGACCAACCTTGGATCACAGCATCCATCGCCCATGCTAGGGGGTCTGAAAAAGGGGAGCAGAACAGAGGCAGGCGGTGATTCCTGGGTGTAGCGAATAAGTCTATGGTCAGTTGTCCCCATACACTCCAAAGGGTGACACATACCTGAAGATCTAGTGTCCATTCCGTAGGGAGGATCTGTTTTTGACGGCTCAGTTCGTCTGCCAAAACATTGCATTTGACGTGAATGAACCTAGTGACCAATGACGTCTGGTTCTGGTCCGCCCAACATAGAAGGTCTCTCGCTATCTTGCAGAGAAAGAACGAGTGAGTTCTCCCCTGATGTTTTATATATGCCAAGGCTATGGTGTTGTCTGCATGGACTGCTTTCAATTCCTTTAGGTTGATGTGGAGCCCTTTCTCCTTTAGGGACCACCTTCCAGAAACTAGGTTTTCAAGGAGAGCTCCTCAACCTAGATATGAAGCGTCGGAAAAAAAGTCTAGGTCAGGGCTCACTGCGAGGAGACGTTTCCCTTCCATCAACTTTTCTTTGGTCCTCCATTATCTCTGGAGTTATCGGAAAGAAGTGATGGTCTTGATGCACTTTCCGACCCCAACAAGCTCTTAGGTAAAACTGGAGTGGTCTCATGTGAAGCCTCCCTAGCCTAGCAAACTGCTCCAGGGAAGCCAGAGTGCCCAAGAGACTCATCTATTGAGTGGTGGAGCAAGAGCAAAGGAAGAGGAACAGGTCTACAGAAAACTCTGCCCCACCGAGTCCCGCTACAGAACCTTGACAGGGAACTCTTCATGGTGTACCAGGCGGTATGCCACTTCAAGTTCCTCCTGGAGGGTACGCCCTTCACAGTTTGGATGGGCCACCAGCCGCTGGTCCACGCCTTCACGAAGCTGGGGATGCATGGTCCTCCAGGCAGCAGCGGCACCTCACAGCCATCGTGGAGCTCACCTGCACCATCAAGTACCTCCCCGGCAAGAACAACCCAGTAGCCAATGCCCTCTTGAGGATCGAAATCAACGCAGTGCAGCTCGGGATCAACTACGAGGACCTTGCCCATGCTGGCAGAGAAGTTCATCTGGAACGGCATATGGAAGGACGCAACGGCCTGGCCAAGTCAGTGCATACAGTGCCAGGCCAGCAAAGTAGGGCGCCACACCGAATCTGGGATGGGAGATTTTCCCCAGCCGAGGAGACGTTTCAGGCACATCCACGTCAACGTAGTGGGTCCTCTTATGGAATGGTGGAAAGGTTCCACAGGTCCCTGAAGGTGTCCTTCATGGCTCGTTGCACCTCCGAGAACTGGAAGTACCAGCTGCTCTGGGTCCTCCTCGGGCTGAGGACCGCCCCCAGAGGCAACGGCGACCCATCTGCAGCAGAAAAGGTCTTGGGGAGACCTCGTAGTCTCGGGGAACTCATCACAGAGGACCGAGACGACTTAACAACGCAGAGGCTCCGCGAAAGGGTTGGGAAGTTCGCCCCCTGCTGGCGGACATATACCGACAGGACGTCTCTCTTCATGCCTCCCGGTCTGTCCTCCTCCACCCACGTCTTCGTCAGGGACGATGCCGTACATCCACCCTTAACCAGGCCCTACAGGGGGCCTATCCTTGTGCTTGAGAGGAACAAGAAGGCATACCGGGTAGCCGTCCACGGGAAGGAAGACTGGGTATTGTTAGACCGCCTCAAGCCCGCATTTCTGGAGGAAGACATCGGGGCACTTCCCAAAGGCCCCGCAGGAGATGGTGCCCCACAGCCCGCCCCATCCGCAAGAAAACCTTGTGGGCACCCCCGGAAGGCCCCAGGACCAGGCAGGAGGGCAACCCAACACACCCATCCACAGGGCACTGAAGAAGACGACCCCCCCCCCAGCTGGCATCGAGAAAGCGGGGGCTACTAAGCCGCCCCAGCAGATACCAGCTTTGGTCAGACGTTACCTACGTCTTGGGGGGGGAGTACTGTAAAGTCCCTGCTCAATGGGTTCTCTATGATGAACATTCCGTCTTCTGCGGTGCCTTCACATGCGACCTAAGGTCAGACGAACATGATCTTATTATCATTATATTGTGAATTGAATGTTTATTATCTGTTCATTTGCCCTTGTACCACGTATATGTGACAGAGTATTTTTATGTCCAACCAGTTATTGTTAATTATCATGTTTTCTGTATGTACCTGTCCTGTTTTGTGTAGAGAAATATTTTGACCTCAGGTCACCTGTAAATTTTATTACTCGCGGTCTCTGCGTATACGCTGACGTCTGCACACTGCTTTATAAACGGGCCGCTTCATCAATAAAGCAGTAGTACTTGTCTTCCTGCTCATTATTTCGCACCTTTCTCACAATATCTCCAGAACAGTCAACTGTGGGAACAAATACAGATGGGAAAATAGAAGAGCAAACTTCTGAGAGGGAGTCACCCCCTTAGGGGTGTACGAACACTACAACTTCCTCTTTTTCAGTACTCCCAAAGTGTAAAGGGAAGCCAACTCCTGGGAACCATCCCTGATCCCTTTATCTATGCAGGAAAGTACCCCTACCCAGTCAGAAGCACTACCTTCAGGAACATTCATACACACCTTAATCTTATGGGCTAGAGAGCCCACAGCCCAGTCCATAAAGCTAAACACTTCAAACACCTTAAAAAGATTCTTAACAATGTGTGAAAGTTCCATCGAGGTAAACATAATCTTTGCTGAAGCAAAGGCCAATCTCTGGGAAGAATCAATTAAGCCAGGGAAGTCTCCCTGGGAGGAAGCAGACTCCCAAGGAAGGAGCTTCCCCTGTGGCATAAGAAATGTGTCTCCTCTTAGTTAACCTTGAATTCAAGAAAAGGCATGACCTTGCTCCCTCTTCTCTGATAGCCAGCTATCAATATTGCTCAAGGCTTTCTTTGCTAAGGAAGAAAGCACTAACCTCGGCAACTAAGAAGAGTCCGATCACCGAGCCTCCATCAGAAAAGCGTAGGCAGGCGAGAAGAAATTCAGGAAAGTGTCTAACAGGTACTTCAGCAGAGCCACATAAGCTGAGGATGAGCGTCCTGAATGAGAACCTCCTCTTCATCTCCAGAAGAAACAGGTGACAAGACTGGATCCGTGGACTGGGGAGCCGAAGGAGCCTTAGTAAGCAAGCTCAAAATATTGTCCAGCTTGCTCTGGATAGGGTCCACTGTAGAAGCTGATTGTGCACTAGTTGAAGGCTGAAGCAGACTAGACTGAGGAGTGGATGAAGCATGAACAACTGCAGGAGCTGCAACAGGAGCAGGAGCAAGAGAAGCACTGACTGTGGAAGGAGGGCGCCCAGCTGTTCTTGGGCGCTCAGGTGCCAATGGGCACTTTGAAATGACAGGAACCTCAGGAGACAGAGCGATCAAACGAACACGGGTGCTCGGGCGCTCTATGGCACTTATGAGAAGAAGGGCGCTGGAAACTGAAGAACGTTTGGGTGCCAATGGGTGCTCTGGTGCTTTCAGGCGCTCAGGAGAAGTCTGGTGATTGGCGACAGCCGAGTCTTCGTCACTTCTGGGCACTCGGGAGCCAAAGCAGGTTCTGGCGCCGGGGAACAACCAGAAGATACTCTGCGAGAATCTGAGCGTTTATGAGGCAAGAAGAGCTTAGAATTCTTCCTCTCTACTACAGGAGGAATCAAAGATAACTGCTCCAGGCTGTCCTAACCACTACACACGAAGGCTGAGGACTATCCAAGGGATCCTTTAACTTCTTGCAAGGCACTGGAGGAGAACATGAAATACCACTAGCACATCTTTTCAGTGGATGTGACTCATCTACTAAGTGCTGCTACCGTTTGGAGAGGAATCCTCTGAACTCGAGGAAAGATGTTGAGCGTCCAACAAAATGCCTTTCCAATGGGGTCTGGCTGCGACCTGGGATTTGGCAACTAACCGAGGGCAGACCCCGCTGACCTCCCTTAGGCTACCAGTTTGACTCCTTCCAGGTTTAGGGGAGTATGTCTTTGACTTTTGCCTAGCAGGATCGGTGGGTCGGCCAGCCATCTCCTCCACCAACACTTCACTTGCACTGGGCACTACTGCACGCTCCACTGACACAACATTAGTACTGGGCGCTCCAAATCACTTGTTATCCATAAGAACTTTGATGGATGAAGCTAACTTTGCAATAGATTTGATGATCAATTCGAATCTTTTATCGATCTTTAACTTGAGGCTGGTCATGGGGTTGGGTTCAAAGCATGAAAGCCGGGGAAATGAGAGGGCTTCACAAGAGAGGGATCATTAATGGGATTAGCAGAAATCACAGGAACGTTAATAGTGACATCAACATTACCAGTACTAGAACCAGATTCCTGGTTAGCTAAAGATTTACTGGTCTGTCTAGCAGTAGCTTTTCTTTTCTTGTCCCTAGCCAGTTTATTCAAATGGGATTTCAAAGTCTTCCACCTCTTTAAATCCCAATAAACACATTTGCTTTAGGGTAACTCTTCAGAACATACTTGTCCCCTACAGCCTGTGCAGACTGTACGAGAGTCATAGGATTTCTTGGTCAAACGAGTATTGCAGCCTTTGCTGCAATACTGAAAGCTAGACAAACTCGAGTCAGACATAATGAAAACCAAGGAAGTTAAGTCAAAATCAGGAATAGTCAAATCTGTTAGAGTCACAATTAAGGATCTAACACTATCTAAATGTGCTGAAAAAGCTACCAATCCAGAGTACCTGTACAGTAAACGCCCCCGTATTCGTGGGGGATACATACCACAAGCCCCCTGCGAATAGCTAAAATCCGCGAATACTTAAAACCCTTCTAAAAACACTTAGAACTGTCTATTTTGATAGTTCAAACACAAAAAAACTCTAAAAATGCTTATACTGGGTACCTGAGTATTTTAAGTTTTATCACAAAAAGTGCATTTAGTCATGAAAATTATATGAAAATACAGTAATTAGTGAATATTTCCAGTGAAAAATGCAGCAAATTGGTGAATTTTCCACGAATAATGTGTATGTATGTTCCATAGAGAAATCCAAAATCAGTGAGTCCGCGAATCGTGAGAATGCAAATACGGGGTTTACTACTTCACCAAACGATGAAAAAACAGGAAAGATGAATTCCAAAATAGAATCAGCTGCTGCTAACAACTGGTATACAGCCATCAGCTGGCAGAAACAAAAGTGGGTGGGGCTAGTCACCTAACCAAAACAAAAAATAGCACGACCATAAAATTTCAAAATTTTACCTGCCGAGCGAGTGAAACTAATAGCAATGTAATTACTTGGTAAGTTACTAATATAAAATTGGATGAATTTAGAGGGAAAGATAAGTTAAGTATACCTTAGTTTTACCAGACCACTGAGCTGATTAACAGCTCTCCTAGGGCTGGCCGTTCATAGCACTTCAAAAGTCCATAAATGACTTACAGCAACCTTAGTAGCTCAGCATAGGATAGGACAGATGTCTTTTCATTTATTTGCTATAAATATACCTAGTGATTGCTGTTGGTTTTAGGTCTTATCTTTTATGATGGTACGTCAGCTATAATTGTAATTCTGCACAGAAAAGTGCAAAGAAATATTAGAAAAAACATGTATGCCTCACAAAAGTTACTTCATCTCCCTATCTCAGTAAATCTCGTAAACATTTTACAACAAATATACTCAGAATCTGTTTCTGATTTTAGTTCTTATCTGTCATGATACTGTGTGAACTGTAATTATAATTTTACAAAATAAAACAAAATAAATTAGAAAAAAACATGCATAACTTGGTAAAATAGCATACTTTTACAAGAGTCTTGTATTGTAAGAGACCCATTGGACCGATCGCAGTCTCTTTCCAGCACACGTGTGTGTGTGTGCTTCATCCATCAGAGGGGACAAGACAAAAACAAGAGCATCCCGTTTTCTCTCTCTCAAGGAATGCAACTTCTACCATACAATATTTCCGTCTGTTTCTCCCTAACCATTGTTGTCTCGATTTATGTACAATCACCACTGCTTGCATTGCCATGCAAGCATTCTAATCATGTACTCATAATTTTCCACAGAATCTTCTGCATCAAACTGTATGTATGTTTCTGTTTGTGAAGAAGCCAAACGTCTTGCCATTTCACATATATTATGCTACTGCATTGTATTCATTAATCTGTCTCCAGTCTCATGCAACTGGTCATTTGTGGAATTTCCTGGCCTTTCCATTGATATATGTTTTATCACTGTACGTTTATTATGTCTCTCACAATCGCCATCTGTTTGTCTGCCGACAAACACAAATGTCCGAAACATTACCTCTGTTTTGCCGTCTGTGTGTAGATGCTACTTTGCAACTGGCACCAGCCAATAACAACTTCAAAGATTCTGTACATTCATTCAGTAAGGAACCACCAATAAACCAGTCAACACCCAGCCAGTGTGACTCAATCCCATCCTTACAGTATAAGCGGCCACACACAGGGTTGTAAATAGTCACTTTCAACTTCCCGTGGAAGGTACGGAAAAATTTTTAGAATTTTTTTCTTACACCACATACATTTGCATATCTTCCTCTTTCCATGGATATGTTTTTTCTTAAATTGACCAACCTTAAGTTTGTCCGGTCTGGGGGTCTTTAATATACAGTATATTTAGCCTGTCCTTTAGGGGTTAAGCTCCTTTATCAGACAAGGGTACTTGGTTAAAGAAGCCCTTTAAAAATTAACTAGACACCCTCTAAACCCCAATATGAAATCCCATACATATGCAATCATTCATTTGACGGTTAAACATTTTGTCATCTTTTTAATACAGAAAATTTATACACATTTAAAAAAAAAAATATGCATTATTATATATTGTATGAGCAACCCCTTAACAGCACTAATACTACAGTAAACCCCCCCTATTCGCGTTCTCATGGTTTGCGGACTCACGCATTCGCAGGTTTCTCTTTGGAACATATCTAGCCATTTTTCGCGGAAAATTCGCCCATTCGCGGTATTTTTCACTGAGAAATATTCACTAATTACTGTATTTTCATATAATTTTCATTAATAAATGCACTTTTGTGATAAAACTACTAAAATACGCAGGTATAAGCATTTTTACAGGGTTTTTCTTGGTTTAAACTATCAAAATGGGTAGTTCTAAGTGTTTATAGAGGGTTTTTAAGCATTCACGGATTTGACCTATTCGAGGGGGTGGGGATGCATCCCCATGAATCACGGGGTTCACTGTATACATATACCATAAGATCAGTTGTATGACAGTTAAACATTTTGCTGTCTTTTTTCAATACCTTTAAATTTATACATGCTAATTTTAAAATGTTGTAATTTTAAAGCTGGGGTCTTGCTAGATGAATGGGATATACTAGGATGATATGCAACTTACCTTAATTACCACAAAAATCTGGACTCTGCCCTTAGGACAGCTAAAATTACAAACGACAAAATATGGCAGAAGGCCTACTTCGAGAGGGGAGTGATTAGATAAACTCTGGGGTTTAACTTAATTCATTACATTTACAAAAGAAAACACATCAGAAGAATGGTAGCGTAATTCTGGGGTAATGTGGCAAGAGCAAATGACGGAAATTTCCTGGAGGGAATTCAATGGGTTGCCCGCTTCAAAAGGTGTTGGTAACGAAGTAGTGAGGGCCACTAGGCACAGAAGATGATACACAGATCCACAGCTGAATACTCCTAATCTGCAATTGAAACACTTATGGTTACTCAACTGAAACTAGCACTGTAATGAAGGAACTGAGGAATTGCATAGAAGATGCCTAGACTGAACTTGATTCCAGTGACTCGAACATCATACAATAACGTTACACTTCTCGTAAATGCTTTGCAACTTAAACAGCACAAAATATAAAGCAATACCGGTCTCACTGTAGGTATATCACACTATGAGAAGAAAGGGACTTAGATGCAGGCAAATAGTGAACGTGGCTGACGTAAAATGATATTTTTATGATAAAATAAAGTTTTGTACATACTTACCCGGCAGATATATACTTAGCTATAGTCTCCGGCGTTCCCGACAGAATTTCAAAACTCGCGGCACACGCACAGGTAGGTCAGGTGATCAACCATACCCGCCGCTGGGTGGCGGAATAGGAACCATTCCCGTTTTCTAATCAGATTTTCTCTTCCACCTGTCTCCTGAGGGGAGGCTGGGCGGGCCATCAATCGTATATATCTGCCGGGTAAGTATGTACAAAACTTTATTTTATCATAAAAATATCATTTTTGTACATGCAACTTACCCGTCAGATATATACTTAGCTGAATGGCACCCTTGGAGGAGGGCAAGAGACAGAAAATAACTAAAAACGGGAAACAACATATGTTGTAGGATAAACAAAAACCATGGTTCTTACCTGATTGGGCAGAAGACTTCATGGATACTGTCTATGAGTCTGCTTGCCTCAGGAGCTTCAGCGAGGATGTGACCTGTGACTGACAGCCCTTCTGGATCGTGCCAATGGGGATGACCCACTAACATGGCCGAGCCTATAGAGGATCGTGTCAAAGGGGCTGACCCACTTACATGACCGAGCCTACACCTGAATCGTATCAATGGGGGCTATCCCTCTTACATGACAGAGCTAGGTGTCCATACAAAATACAAGGAACATGACAACCAATCCCGACCACCTGACCAATCCTAACCTTGTTAGTGATAAGAATTGAAAGGGGAAGCATAATTCCATCACCCTCTTTCAACCAACCATAAAAAACACACACCACCAAGCCTTAAAAACAACTGAATTAACTAAACTAAATAGGATTGGATTCAGCTCCCTGTCCCAGCACCGAATCCGCAGATACGTATGCTCCTAGAGAGAAGCACTTATCATACGTTACTCTAATATCTCGTAAGTAATGAGATGCGAACGTTGAATTACACCTCCAATAGGTTGCCTCTATAATAGACTGGAGAGACAACGTCTTGTGAAAAGCCAAGGATGTAGCAATGGCTCTCACTTCGTGTGCTTTCACTCTAAGGAGCTTAAAGTGCTCATCTTCACACGAGATATGCGCTTCCTTGATGACGTCCTTAATAAAAAAGGACAGCGCATTCTTTGAGATCGCACGTGAAGGATTCCTGACAGAGCACCAAAGACTTTCAACCGATCCTCCCAGTAATTTCTTCTTTTCTAAGTAGAATTTAAGGCTCCTGACAGGGCATAGAGTCCTCTCAACTCATGTCCCGTCACAGAAGAAAGACCTTTTAATTCAAAGGTTCTTGGCCACGGTTTAGAAGGATTCTCATTCTTCTTTGCTAGGAAGAATGGTTTAAAGGAGCATATAGCCGAACCTTCCTTAAAGCCAACTTTGCCGTCTAAGGCTTGTATTTCACTTATTCTCTTAGCTGAGGCAAGGGCAAAGAGGAAAAGTGACTTCCTGGTGAGATCCTGAAGGAAGCTTGATGAGGAGGTTCAATTTTTTAGACATTAAGAATTTCAAAACTATGTCTAGATTCCAACTGGGAGGTTTCAAGTCATGAATTTTGACGTTTCAAAAGACCTTATAAGGTCATGAAGGTCTCTGTTTTCCGAGATATTCAGATCTCTGTGTCTGGAAACTGAAGATAACATACTCCTGTATCCTTTAATTGTGGATACAGCGAGGTTGCAATGTTCCCTCAGGAAGATAAGGAAATCAGCAATGTTTGTCACAGAGGTACTGGAAGAGGATATCTTATTGGTCCTGCACCATCTTCTAAAGACCTCCCACTTCGACTGGTAGACGCAAGGGTTGAGGATCTCCTGGCTCTTGCAATAGCCTTCGCAGCTTTGTGCGAAAAACCCTTCGCTCTGACCAGACCTTCGATAGTCTGAAGGCAGTTAGACTGAGAGCGGGAGATTCTTGTGGAATCTGTTGAAGTGGGGCTGTTTGAGAAGATCGTTCCTGTGTGGAAGCGATCTTGGAAAATCTACTATCCATTCCAGTACCTCTGTGAACCAATCTTGAGCTGGCCAAAACGGAGCTACCAGGGTCAGTCTCGCGCCTTCCGACGACGCAAACTTTCTTACCACTTCTCCCAGGATCTTGAATGGGGGAAAAGCATACCCGTCTAATCCTGTCCAATCTAGGAGAAGACTGTCTATTGCAACCGCTCTCGGGTCCGATATCGGAGAGCAGTAGTTTTCTAGCCTTGCATTCCAGTGGGTTGCAAAAAGGTCGATATTCGGCCTTCCCCACAGGTTCCACAGTCTTTCGCAGACTTCTGAATGGAGAGTCCACTCTGTGGGAAGGACCTGATCCTTCCTGCTGAGAAGGTCGGCCCTCACATTCCTCTCTCCCTGTACAAATCTGGTGAGGAGTCTGATCTTCCTCTCCTGAGCCCATAACAGCAACGTTTTTGCCGTTTCGTAAAGGGAGAAGGAATGTGTTCCTCCCTGTTTCCTTATATAAGCCAGGGCAGTAGTGTTGTCTGAGTTCACTTGGACTACTTGTCCTGAGACAAGGAACTCGAACTTGATGAGAGCCAAATGTACTGCTGACAGCTCTTTCTTGTTGATGTGCCAGTTCACCTGGTCTCCATCCCAGGTGCCTGACACTTCTCGACCCTAGTGTTGCCCCCATCCCGACTCCGAGGCGTCTGAGAACAACACTAGGGTAGGGCTCGGTAACTGAAGAGACAGTCCTTTGCACAATTTAAGAGGGTCTAACCACCAGTTGAGATCCTCCTTTCTCAGCACAGTAGTCAGTGTATGCTGTCCTCAGGAGTTTGTACAAACTAGAGGCTGTAACCTGGTGCATCTGCCGTGTCCTGGTTACACTTGCAGCTGACAGGAAGGATTCTGCAGTTCCAGATGAAGCAACTCCTGCCTCCACCAGAGCTCCTGTCCAACCACTGCCATGAAGAAGAGTACCAAGAGATGTCATTGCTGCCATCTCAATGTGCAGACCACCAAACATTACCAGATACTTGTCTTCGCCATACTGATCAGGCCACTGCCACTGCACCTGCTTTGCTACGGCATAGATTGGCTGATCAGCTGTGATTATGGGTATCTGGCCAGGGTTCAGAAAATCAGTGACATCCTGCACTTTCTGCATCACGTGTTTGATCGTAGCAACAGAATGAGCCTGATCACGCAGGAGAGGAAGCAATGAAGTTATGGTTACTTCAAATTCTGGGCTTCTCTTCATTGAAGCGTGATGAGCTGACCACGTCAGATTCACTGCATCATCTATTTCCTGGGTGACTATGACCTTGTCTAGCCACTGATACTCCAGTGCAAGCTGTGGCCCCAAGATATCTGTGGGTGGCTTTGGTATTGCAGTGTTTGGTGGCACAGGGTTCTTTGTTTGAAAGGAAGCTGGTGAGATGTTTGTGAATGTGTCCGGCAATTCAGGCACCGACCTCACTTTCTCAGGTGCAAACTTTAGTTGCTGTCTTTCCTGTCCAGTGTTCTCCTTGGTGGGGTGCTGAAATATGGAGATGCTAGTTCCATGGAAGGAGGTAGTGGCAGTAGTTGCAGATGGGTTGTGGTCGATGTTGTCCATCACTGCAGTGGTGAACAACCCTTTTCGCAGTACTGGGGACAGACCACACCCTCCTCCACATATTTGCTAACTGTGGCATCTCCTAACTGTGCAGAGACCTCCAGTACTCTGTCATAAGAGATACTGAGGCCATACTGATGTAGCATTTCAACCAGGTTTCTCTTCCTGGTTTTGGCATAGACTGAGAGTCCCATGTAGACTGGGAATGGTGTTTCTCTGTCTTTGGAGTGTCTATGAGTTGTTGCTCCCTCTTTGTATCGGGAGTAGCAGTTGAACTGCATGAGCTGTGCAATGGCCTGGTCTGACTTTGATGCTCCACATCGTAACTGTGACTTGATGTCAGCCCCATGCTCAACCATCCCTACAAACTGGAGCAGGAGAGGAGGCACAGAATTTCGTACACAAGCCTCAGAAAATGTGCCATCAAACCGTGACTGATGATCAAGTATAGACTTTCTGAGAATATTTGCTGCTTTAGCAATGATAACTGCCTCTGAAAGATCAGATGATTGAGCAAGTGCTTTTCCCACATCCTTTTAAAATGCAAGTAATACATCTCTGCCAGATTTATGAGCCTCAAGTTCTGGAATTTCTGCCAGAAGTTTGTCTTTGAGTCTCGTGGAATTTACACTTGGTGACTCTACACCTAATTGTTCCAGACGTTGTTGGTAGAGGTGGCAAATATCTGCCAGCCGAAATGTGACTGGATCATCTGAACAAAGGTTGTTTTCAACAATGTATGTCATCAGTTCTGACAGAACTAGAGGATACACATCTGATTCTGACTCAGTGCTACCTTGGTCTTTCTCAAGGCTCCTCAGGTAGGACCTTTTTCTGTTGTAGAGGCACAAAGACAGGCATGGTGATACTTAAACTCCTGTGCAATGACATCCCCACCAGTCAACTTAGCAAGGAGCTTGCCATCACTAAGTATCTCTGCACATTCACGCAATTTCAAGTCAAGGCCCTTAGTACTAGCCTGTCTGAGATCAGATGCAGGTGCCACTTTCTCTGAAAATGCAAACTTCATTGTCATGACTGGTTCTGGCGCAGTTTTGCACGACTAGTCTCAGTGTTGCTGGTCTGGTCATTGGATTGTCGCTTTCTTGCACGGTCCAGTTTAGTGTTGTTAAACAACAAGCGACAGTTCACATGGTATTTTGCTGCATTTTTCCTGAGAGTGGCCTCTATGCCATCACCTTCATCCAGCCTTGCTGGATCCATTATCAGTGGCATTTCATTAATTTCACTGAACATGGGAATGTTCCTTGCCAGCATTGTGTACCCATCATGGTCTAGGACATGATGACTTGGAGGTGATGTCAAGTGCTCACCTCTTTTGTCCTTCTGACAAAGACAACACAAACTCCAGTTTGTTTTTCTACTGCTCAATATTGGATTGGCATCACATTCTGCCATGATTTCACTTTTGATTAAGGCCGAGGGTTATCCTTTTACCACCTTAAACAAAGCACACATTCCTGTATGGGATTCAACTAGGTTCGGTCTCCCTACACCTAGCCCGATCATTCATCCAGTGCCATTTAAGTCCCGTGTGATCTGTACACCATCCGGGTAAGTACATGAACCATCATGTACAGCCCCCATACCCTTGGCTCGGCTCTCCCGCGCTGGCACATCCTGTCTATTCAGGTGCGGCTATCTAACTATAGCTGGTCTGGGGCTGTTAGAAAGCATTTGGGACACTAAACTAAACTATACTACAACTACTAGTCTAAGACTACAGGATTAGTAAAGCTGGATTAGCTGGCACTGAACCCCAT
Source organism: Macrobrachium rosenbergii (assembly GCF_040412425.1). NCBI lineage: Eukaryota > Metazoa > Arthropoda > Malacostraca > Decapoda > Palaemonidae > Macrobrachium > Macrobrachium rosenbergii. Next base: position 27,141,029 of record NC_089780.1, on the reverse strand, counting down.
GCTGAGTTACACAGCAGTGATGTCACCAGTGTGCCCTGGTTGTATGCAGACATACACTCTTTTACATTTATTAATTTTCCTTCAAAATTGATGAGTTATTCGAAAGAGATGGCCTCATTAGGATCTAAAACCACAGAAACCAAGATCCATGCTTAAAACGATAATTGTTGAACGGGCATTATTTCTCATTATAATTATTGTTTCTACCTTTTCTTGGCAGCCATATAGCCCCCATATTTAAAGGTAAACTGTACTGGGAAGCTACAGAAACATAATATTCACAAGAAATAGTATGGAAGAGCTTTACCATATTGCTAGAAGCAAATACATGCCATTCTAGTGAAAAATTAGCCAAAATCTGTCGATACTGGCCGCCATCTTGGAATTTGGCCGCCATATTAAATTTTTGCGTGGCCAGCGCCCTTTTCTGATAGAGGAACTTTAAAGAGCACTTGTGCAAAATTTCATGCTTGTTTCACTATCTGAACGATTCTTATGAAATATGCAATTATCTGCTGCACTACAAGGAAAGGTCCTCTGTAGGGTCTAGTCAAGGGTGGGCATACAGTGTTGTCCCTGACAAAGACGTGGGTGGAGGAGGACATCTCGGGGGGCATGAAGGGGGATGTCCTGTCGGTGAATGTCTTTTGGCAGGGGGTGAACTTTCCAACTCTGTCTCGGAGCCTCTGTATTCCTATGTTGTCCCTGTTCTCTGTGACGAGTTCCCCTGGGACTACCAGAGTCTCCCTGTAGACTTTTTCAGCTGAGGAGGGGTCACTGTTGGCTCTGGGGGCAGTCCTCAACCCGAGGAGGACCCAGTGTAGCCGGTACTTCCAGTTTGCAGAAGCGCAACGAGCCATGAGGGATCCCTTCAGAGACCTGTGGAACCTTTCCACCATTCTGTTAGGTGTAGGATTGTAGGCGGTGGTGCTGTGGTGAGTGGTCCCCATTAGACGTGCCAGGGCGGTCCACAGCTTGGACAGGAAAGCGGGTCCCCTGTCTGTCGTTATGTGGTCCGGGACACCAAACCGGCTGATCCAGCTGGAGAGGAGGGCTTCCACGCATGCACTGGAGGTGGCTTCTTCCATGGGCGTAGCTTCGGGCCACCTGGTGGAGCAGTCGATGACTGTCAGTAGGTATCTGGCTCCTCCTGGTGGGGGAAGAGGTCCTACTACGTTGACGTGGATGTGCTCAAAACGTCTCTTTGGCTGGGGGAATTTGCCCACCCCCAATCCGGTGTGCCTCCGCACTTTCATTGTCTGCCACTGTATACATTGTCTTGCCCAGGCCATCACCTCTTTCAAAATTATACCGTGCCAGACGAACTTCTCTGTCAGTAGTCTGGCTGTTGTCCTTCGGAGGGGTGGGATAGGCCGTGGATGATGTCGAAAACCAACCAACTTCTGGAGGCGGGTACCAGGGTGCAGGGACGTCCAGTACTGATATCACTCAGTAATGTTGATCCTTCTGAGCCGAAGGGCATGTTCTTCTATTTCAGCAACATGATGGCTGTACGGTAGGCTGGGGTCTCAGCTTGTTTGCGGGCGAGGTCCTCGTAATTGATCCCGAGCTGTATGGAATCAATCTCGATCCTCGAGAGGGCATCGGCTACCGGGTTCTTCCTGCCGGGGAGGTGCCTCATGGCGCAGGTGAACTCCGCGATGGCTGCAAGGTGCCGCTGCTGCCTATAGGACCATGTGTCGCCCAGCTTTGTGAAGGCGTGGACTAACGGCTGGTGGTCAGTCCATACAGTATTGTGAAGGCCGTCCCCTCCAGGAGGAACTTGAAGTGCTGTACCGCCTGGTATGCTGCGAGGAGTTCCTGGTCGAAGGTGCTGTAGCGGGACTCGGCGGGGTTGAGCCTCCTACTGAAGAAGGCAATGGGCTGAGGGGTCCCTCTGATGATCTGTTCCAGAACTGCCCAGCAGGTTACGTTGCTGGCATCCGTCATCAGCTGGAGGGGAGCGCTGGTGGGCCAAAGATGTTGCTTTAGCGAGGAAGGCCTTCGTCAGGAGGAAAGCCTTCTGCTGGTCGGGTCCCCACACTAAGGTCTTTGGATGTCCCTTCAGGACCTCCATCAGGGGGACCATGGTGTGAGCAATCCCTGGGATGAATCTTCTGTAGTAGTTGACCATCCCGAGGAATTCGTGTAAGGCCCTGATGGAGGTAGGGGTGGGGAACTTCTCGACAGCTTCGACGACATCGGGCGAACGCCTCTGGGAATATCTCGTGGCCCAGGAACTCCACCTTCTTGAGCCCGAAGGTGCATTTGTCAAACCTGATGACGCCATTCTCCTGTAGGTGCTGCACGACCTTCTGGATGTGTCGCAGGTGTTCCTCCTGGGATCTGGAAAAGATTAGGATATCGTCGACGTAGCAGATGCAGAAGTCCAGGTCACCCTGGATGCTGTCCATCAACCTCTGGAAGGTCGTGCCCGTGTTCCTCAGGCTGAAGGTGGAGAAGGCAAAGATGTAGGACCCAAAGCGCATGACGATGGCAGTCTTGGGGATGTCCTCTGGAGCCACTGGGACCTGAAAATAAGATTTTAGTAGGGCCATTTTGGAGAATATCCTGGCCCCGTGGAAAGAGGCCGTCAGGTCCTGCATGTTCGGCAGGGGGTAGTTGCCAGGTTCAGCTGCCTGTAGTCACTGCAGGGCCTCCAGGTGCCGTCTGCTTTCTGCACCATGTGAAGAGGGGAAGCCCATGGGCTGGGAGCCTTTTTGCATATGCCCATCCTTTCCATCTCTGCGAAGGCCTTTTTGGCCTCCTGAAGGCACTGTGGGGGAAGAAGTCGGAACTTCGCGTGCATCAGGGGCCCTTCGTCTTAATATGGTGGTATATCCCGTGTTTGGCAGGAGTCCCAGGCATCTGGCGGAGCTCGGGTTTGAAGACCTCCGGGAACTTCTTCAAGAGGGAACCATACTGGTGGGGTGTGATGGAACAGATGGTGGGCTCCCTGGGGCCTCGTGACAAGGGCAGGGACTGGCAGGACTGGGTGTCTAGCAGGTATTTGCAGCTGACGTCAACTGCCACACTGAAGTGGGCGAGGAAGTCCGCCCCCAGGAGTGAAGTCCTGACATCTGCGATGATGAACTCCCAGTTGTACCTCCGGCCAAGGATGGAGATCGACAGGAGCCTGGTGCCATAGGAGAGGATGGGGGACCCATTTGTGGCCGTCAGGCACGTCGTCGGGTCCGGCGGACATCTGCGGTCCTCTCCTGAAGGTGGAAACACCGAACGCATGGCTCCAGTGCCAACCACATGATCCTGCCAGGGGCCCCTGGGTATTTTTGTTGTTGCTGACATGGTGGCCTTTGGGGTTGGCTGCTGCCGCCGCCTCCATTTTTTGAAGGGAAGAAAGGGCAGGGGGCTTCGCACTTCCAGGTGGCTCTCCCAAACTTAAGGTGGAAGTAGCAGAGCCCAGGCCCTTCCCTCTTCTGCTGGTGGGACAACCTTTTCTGCTCAATGGAGTTGACGGGCTCCGTGGTGGGGTCCTCCAGCAGGAGGCAGTTGGCGGAGTGTGCGGGCATGGTCGCACTCCTGGCCACCTTCGTGGAGTTCGTCAGCTGGTGCTCCAATCTGATAAGGTTCTCAACTGGCAGGGTGTATGCATCTGTGATCTGCCCACGGACCTCTGGCAGTAGCTGCCGCAGGAAGATCTCCCTCGACAGACTGATTTCCTTGTGCCTGCTGCTGCTGTCAGTGTCAGGGGGGAGGAGGAGGTCCTGGAAGGCGTGCCACACTTCTAAGAGGTTTCCCTCCTATCGGGGGTTGAGTGCGCGGTCGACGGCACGGGCAGCTCCCTTGAAGACCGGCAGGGAGCAGGTCTTGACGAGAGTGGATTTCAGTTCTTGGAAGGTGGCGGGGACCGACGTCGTCATCAATCATGGGGCGATCTTCTTATAAATCTCCTCTGGGAGGGCATTAATGGCAATGTCTGCCTTCAACACCTCGTCAGTCAAGCCTGCTATTCTGAATTGCCCCTCGACCCTGTAGAACCAAGATGCTGCATTCTCCCTGGTGAATGGTGGCAGCCTTATGTTAAGGGCCATCTTTGGTTGGTCCTTCAGGGGGGCCATCGCGTGGGCCGGCAGTATGGGTGTGGTGTGCGTGGGAGGGGGTTGCATGAGGGTGTCTGCCTCCGAGAGGTTCGGGGTAATTCGTACAAGGTTGGGAATGTCTCCGTCCATGCTCTATTCACGCTCTCACTTGGAGTGTGTGGGAACACTCATGCCAATACATGCTGGGAGAGCGTGCAGTGCGAGTCTGCTAATGACGTTGGCAACCTGCCGATGAGGGTCAGCCAATGCCCAAACGCTTTGTTAGAGCGCAGTAGTTAGTCCGTTAGGGGCATGGCTTAGGTTCATTGGGCCAAGACTTAGTCACCGTTTAGGTCCGTTAATGGCTTCCGGGAACCACTCCGGGGGTCACCACTGTCAGAGAGGTGCGAAATAATGAGCAGGGAGACAAGTACTACTGATTTATTGATACAAATTAGCTGTTTATGAAGCGGGATGCGGACGTCTGTGTAGTGCGCAGAGACTGCTGGTGCAAAGATTTAGAGGTGACCTGAGGTCAAACTAGTTCCTTAAAAACAGGGCAGGTTCATACAGAGAACATAGTGATAAACAATGTCTGCCATATGAAATAAATAACTTGTTACTTGTACATAAGACATGACTGCTTGGAAAGACAACATATACATAGTTTATAATTGTGATGATAAATATATATTCCGCTCAACCTTAGGTCACGGAAAGGCACTGCAGAAAACGGGATGTTCTCCACAGAGAACACGTTGAGCGGGGACTTTACAACTGCTTTGTGTTGGCCCTTAAGGCAGTGACAAGAAAATCCATTTCCATTCTTCCAACTGGCCTTAGAATATAACAGTACACACACACACACACACACACACACACACACACACACACACACACACACACACACACACACACACACACACACACACACACACACACACACACACACACACACACACACACACACACACACACACACACACACACACATATATATATATATATATATATATATATATATAAAGTACTCTCTCAATTGTCCACATTAATAGAGCCAAGGCCCTGCTGGATATGGGTGAAATACTGATAAGGTGAAGTAAAAAATTCAACAGGTGTAAAACAGCAACTCTGCAACCTTACCCCCACTACCTTGTTAAAACTGCATAACTATAAATACTACTCAGTATGCTTATAAACAACAACCATCACACTTTAAACTGAAAACTTTCTGCAAAAGGCAATTATCTACCTTATTTTCCAATATTTGTAACAAAATATACTGTACAAATACACTCTGAAAATAGCAACCGTTCTTTTCTGAGCTCGGCCCCGTGTCACCCGGTGAAATTCCATACTAACACGAATTTCTAGGTATAAATATTGCTAAGTATACCAGAGAAAAAAGCTTTCAGGAATGCTGGAGTTATTACCCCCAGATCGAGCGTCTTCTATATCGAAGACGTCAGTATTACCAAGGGTGAGTGAAAGAATCACAACCACAGAGCCACACTCGATAGACATCCCCATGTCAAAACCCCTCAGAAGAGCGGAGAGCCGTACCAGCTCCCACACTCACCCGCCCGCCAAGCGGCGACTCCAGCGCCACCTACACTCATTCCATTTCTAGCACGTGATCTTCACGATTTGTGTTTCTGTGTGCTTGTGCTTTTGGCTAATTTTGCCTTTTTCTCAGCATGTCGTCGAGCAGCTTTACTGTCACCAAGTTAAGTACCATCTTATTGTGGGGTTTTTATGATAAGTTTGGCTGTTTCGGCCCGTATATTCATATTATACGTGGTTGTTGTTATGACGCCGCGGCGTCCCCCAGTCAGCCATGTCGACCGTGAGATTCGCCCATCCAGCTTGTTCTGTTTGGGGCTTCTCCTTGTCGTTTACATTACTTATCGTTATCCCCCTAGGATTCATCCTGGTGGCGTTTCCTGGGCGGGTTGTTTCGGTGTTTCTCTACGTTAATTTTGTTGAACCGCATATTGGGGTTCCTTCATTAGGGTTCCCGTCATTTTCCCGCTTAGGTTTCTCCCCAGGATGTTTTCCCCTTTGACAGTTTTAGCTATAATTATTATTATATTGTGATGTGCTGGTGCTTTTAATCAGGTGTTTTATTGCTTTGATTATGTTCTACGGGGGAGCGTCAGGTACGGTTTTATTGTTTACTCCCTGTCGCTCCTCTCGGTTAGGCTATGCGCCTTGCACAAGCACAAGTTTAAATTATTGTTTTATGTATATATATTATTCTTAGTGATGGTGATTTATTTTTATCTGGTTACTTCGGTTGTGTGGGGTTCCCCTAGCCTGCCTATGTCACGTTAGGCTTGTATTTTGCATCCTTTGGCCTCCCGCTCTCCCTTTCACCCTGAGTTAGGTTAGGTGTGAGGAGGGGATCAGCAGGTAGAGAGAGTTTCTGTTGTTGTTCCTTCCACTGGCCATTGTTTGGGTTGTAGAGTGAGACCTCATTGTCCTCCCCCTTCTTTACGGAGGGGTAGAGGCTTTTTCTGTGGTTGTCTCTCCTCTGTGCTATTATAGCATCCCCCCCTTTCGTTCAGCTCTGGTTGGTTTTCAGCACGGGAATTTCTCTCCCTGTTGTTTCCTCATTCCTCCCTTCCCTTATTCCCTCCTGTTAGCCTAGGCTACGCCTAGGTGCAGGGCGAGCGCGTTGAGGCCTTAGGTCGCTATCCCTTCCTTCCCCTTATTCGGAGTAGGCTATGACCTTCCACTGCTGGTATTAATTTACTTGGCGTGGTGTGTCTGCAGTCGAGCGGGTGAAGAAATCTTCCCCAGTCTCCCATCCCTACCCCTCCAACCCTTTCCTCCCCCCCCCACTTACCCTTGTTCAAGCTCTTTGTCATCTTCTCGTGCGGGTGACGTCAGCTGGCGTTCACTCCGAGTTGTGGGGCTTTCCCTGGTGGAGGGATTCGCTCCCTCCCAGGGCAAGTCCCCGATGGCTTTTTGCTTGGCTCAGTGTCTCGTTAACCCGCTCTCCTAGGATCGAGCAGGTTTCGAACATTCTTAGGGTTATTTGTTCTCGACCTTTTTCCGCGTTCGCTTGGCGTTCGAGATACTTTAGTTGGGTTGACTGGCGCTTACTCCGGCCCTCGTGGTCCTGTGGTGTTTGATAGCCTCACCCTACTATTGTTCTCTAGCGGTTGAGGCTTGGGATCTCCGGAGGGGGTGGTTCCGGACTCCGGAGTATGTGGAATTTTTGTATTGTTAACCAGTTACGTTACCATCCTCTGTATTTTATATATGTATATACATTTATTTTGTTCCTGGCGATTCACTCCGCCGTTGGACATAATGTTGTTTCTATTATCAGAGTCCGGTGATCCTACCCTTGGGTCCTGCCGTTTTATTCCCGGCATCCCTTGTGGTAAGGCCCTGTTGACTCAGCTCTATCGTTCCGCCGGAGTATTCCGGTGGTCGGAGAGCTTCTTGCTTACCACTATATTTAGTTACTTGTTTGGGTAGGCCCGTCTCTGTTGGGGGTTTTTCTTTCCGCCGAAGTACTCCGGTAGCATGGTTTGAAAATACCTGTGCCTGCTTAGTTTAAGTTTCTTAGAGTGGTAGGTTCATGTACTTTTCACACTTACAGACTGTGCGTTGTGAGGAGCCAGGATGCACCGCCACCCTCCATCAACCTTACGGGCATGTGGTGTGCCGGACCCACGCTGGCTGTGCGGTCCGGCTTGATGGCCTTATCGTCTGGCATCCTGACGGGTGTGAGGTTTGCTTCGCTCTGTGCGGAAGCATCCAGGACGAGTCGGTAAGCTATTGACTTTCGTTCTTCACGTTAGTTTCAGTCTGATATGTGGTCATATTGTATGTCATGGCTCTTTTATGTTACAATATGTTAGCCCTGATTCCCTACTCTCTTTCAGGCTGACGAGTCCTCCAAGAAGGAGGCCCTAGAGTCTCTCCGCGCCTGGGTGGCTGGGTTCGGGAGGAACGTGCCGTCGGGGAAGCCTTACGTCCTCGACGGGAGGTTGAGGGACCTGCTTTACCCCGGCGCCCGGCTCGCTGCGGCCGTACCTGCGGATCTGGCCACGCCCATCATCGAGCAGATCCGGGCCGCGACCCAGCCACCTCAAGAGGACCCCCCCATACGCGGAGGTTTCGGAGGATGTCGCCGCCTTAGATTTGGACCTGGAGCCGATGAACATGGAGCCGGACCAGGGGGTAGGTAGTGAGGTAAGTGAGGCAGCGGGGGCGGGCGCCTTTTTTGATTCCCCATCTTCCTCTGTATCTTCATTTTCAGGTTTTGGCAAGTCTTCTATCTTGAAGGACAGGGCTCCATCTGCTGTCCCCAAGCTGAAGTTGAAGACGTCGTGGAAGGCGAAGGGCTACAAGTCCTCGTCTTCCTGTAAGGCACCCCCCCCCCGCCGAAGGCCAAGGTTGCTGAACCTGTGGCCTCCGGGAGCAAACCAGTACCTCCAGGGCAAAGGAGCGAGTAAGAGGGTGGCCAAGCCCAGCCCTCCTCGCCAGCCTGCCTTTGACCCTGAGGCGTTTGCAGGGATGTTGCTGGAGAGAATCTCTACGGAGGTTGAGGCTAAGCTTTCCAGGATTACGGAAAGGCTTCAAAGTCAGGAGACTCTGCTGGCGGATATGGCTCGCTCTGGCGGGGCCAGTCCGCAGTACGAGATCCCAGACACTGCTGACCTCCCTCCTTTCGATGTAGGGAACCCGTGGCGTTTTGCTCTTCGTGCTATCCGGCACGAGGACACCTTGACCATTGAGGGTCTTGGTACTAGGCGTCTGGAGGAACTGGAGTTCTTCCCACCTGATCTCTTGCCCCCTATCCAGGCTTCGTTAGGCTGACGGAGGAAGCCTGGATACGCTCAGACAAGGTCCCTAAGGAGACGGTGATCTTCCCTAGGGACCAAGCGCAATCTGCTCTCTTGCGCACTCTCTCTGAGTGGCGGGCAGACAATACCAAGTTGACCCCCTTCAAGGGCAACTATACCATGTTTTCTTTGGGTGATAAGTTGCCCACTCCCTGCCTGAACAAAGTTGCTTTGGCAACTGCTCAGGCATGCTTCGAAGGCAAACCTTTGCCTCAGCTAAGGGAGACAGACTCTACATCTCTGGTCTTCCCAGGAGGTGAGGAGTTCTGGAAGGACGCCCCGTCCACATTTACAGTAGGTAAATTGGACGCTGATTGCGCGTCTTCTCAGTTCAGTGAGCAGCTTCCTAAGCTCCCGGAAGCTCTCCTGAAGGCGGAGTTTGAGGCACGGTTTCGGCTGAGCCGGTCCCTAAACTCGCTGTGCTTGACGGAAGCGACCGCTGTCTCCTGTGGAGAGGAGCCTCTGTTTCAGGTTCTGGCTAAATCCCTGTTGGCAGGGTTTCAGTCAGACCTGTACGACTTTATGGTGGCAAAGTTGGACTGCCGCAAATTCATCTTTGCAGATGCCACCATTCGTCATGAGCCTAACAAGCTCATGAAGAGTTCTATCTGGGGGGACAACCTCTTCCCAGAAGATGAAGTCGCAAGTGTCCTGAGTGAAGCAACCAGGGCCAACCAGAGCCTGCGCTCCCGTTGGGGTATCTCCTCCTTCAAGCGAAAGACCCCTGAATCTGGCAACCCCCAGACTAAGTCTGGGAAACGTTTCAGAAGGCACAGAAGACCTCAACACCAGACGGTAGTTCAGGCAGTCCCAGTCTCGGCGGTGGGCCAACCCTCCACCTCCAAGGCTCAACCCCAACAGTACGTGCTGGTTCAACCAGCCCAATCCCTTGCTGCACCCTCGCACGTCTCCCTCGCCAGCGCACAACCCTACCTATGAGGGCCGTGGGGTCTTTCACGGCCTTAATAGGAGCGCAAGGGGGTAGAGGTCGAGCCCCATACAGAGGTAAGGCTGGATCTGCCTCTCGGGGAAAAAACTGGCCGCGGTAGAGAAACAAACCTGCTTCCTCCCACTGAGACCAGTCAGGTAGGTGGTCGCCTTTACTGGTTCAGAGACCAGTGGTCCTTCAGTCCTTGGGCACACAGCATTGTGTCCAAAGGTCTGGGTTGGAGCTGGGTCAAGGATCCCCCTCCCCTGACCAGATTTTACCAACCCCCCTCCAAAGCCCTACAGGACTTTGTGACGGAGCTTCTCAACAAGAGAGCAATAAAGAAAGTAAGGCACCTCAAATTTCAAGGCAGGCTGTTCACTGTCCCAAAGAAAGATTCCGGTCAGCAAAGAGTGATTCTAGATCTCTCGCGTCTAAATCTTTACATAAAATGCGACAAGTTTCGCATGCTTACGGTGGCTCAAGTACGGACTCTACTGCCGCGTGGAGCCGTCACCACCTCTATCGATCTTTCAGACGCTTACTATCACGTCCCGGTTGCGCGGAACTTCTCTCCCTTCCTGGGTTTCAGACTCGGGAAACAAGCCTACTCCTTCAAGGTCATGCCTTTCGGTCTCAATATAGCCCCCAGGATTTTTACAAAGCTGGCGGAAACAGTTGTTCAGCAGCTTCGGTCCCGGGGGATCTCCTTGGCAGCATACCTGGACGATTGGATAATCTGGGCTCCAACAGTACAAGAGTGCCGAAAGGCTACAGCCATAGTGATCAAGTTCCTGGAATCGTTCGGTTTTCAGTTGAACAGGGAGAAGTCCCGCCTGACTCCGGAGTCCCGGTTTCAGTGGCTGGGTCTCCAGTGGGACCTGTCCTCGTACAGACTATCCCTCCCGCCGTCCAAGCGGAAGGAGGTAGCCGCCGCTACCAGGAAATTTTTGAAGGACAAAGCAGCATCCCGCCGGTCTCAAGAGAGAATTCTCGGCTCCCTTCAGTTTGCTTCAGTGACAGACCTGCTCTTAAAAGCGAAATTAAAAGACATAAACAGTGTGTGGCGGAGACGAGCCAATGTCAAGCTCAGAGACAGGGTCTCTTCAATTCCGCGGATCTTGAAGACAAGGCTTCGGCCATGGTCCACAGTCAAGGGCCTGTCGAAGTCGGTCCCACTTCAATTTCCCCCTCCAGCTCTGGTAATCCACACAGACGCTTCATTAAGCGGCTGGGGAGGGTACTCACCAAAACAAAAAGTACAGGGGACATGGTCTACAATATTTCAACAGTTCCATATAAACACCTTGGAAGCTATGGCAGTGTTTCTAACCCTAAAGAAACTCCGCCCCGCCGGCCGGATTCACATCAGGCTGGTGTTGGACAGCGCCGTGGTGGTTCATTGCATCAACAGGGGCAGCTCCAAGTCAGGTCGCGTAAATCAGGTGATGATAGCTATCTTCTCACTGGCGAACAAGCACGGCTGGCATCTGTCAGCCACCCACCTAGCCGGGGTGCGGAACGTGGTGGCGGATTCCCTGTCCAGAACTACTCCATTGGAGACAGAGTGGTCTCTGGACAGAGAATCGTTCAATTGGATTTGCCGCCGGATTCCGGGACTCCAAGTGGATCTGTTCGCTATGGAGAGCAATCACAAGCTTCCCTGTTATGTGGCTCCCAACCTGGACCCCCCTGCCTTCGCCATGGACGCGATGACCATAGATTGGAACAATTGGGAGAGGATCTACTTGTTTCCCCCAATAAATATGTTGTTGAAAGTACTGCACAAACTCAAGTCATTCAAGGGCCAACTAGCTCTGGTAGCTCCCTACTGGCCGAAGAGCAACTGGTTCCCTCTGCTTCAGGAGCTCAAGTTGCGGTGTCATCAGATACCCAAACCCAGACTGACCCAAGTAGTACAAACCAAGACTGTGTCAGCTTCCTTGAAAATTCAGAATGCCCTGGCTTTATGGACTTTATAAAGTTTGCTGCAAAAAAGGGAGCAAACATTGATCCCGTTAACACTCTGTTTCTAGAATCTGATAAGAGGGATTCTACGCTCAGGCAATATGATTCAGCAGTCAAAAAATTAGCATCCTTTCTGAAGGCATCTGAAGCTCAAACTATGACTACTAACCTAGCGGTTACTTTCTTTAGATCATTGTTCGAAAAGGCCTAGCCCGGCCACTATTACTACAGCTAAATCAGCCTTAAAGAAGGTATTTTTGTATGGTTTTAAAATTGACCTAACAGATTCATACTTTTCATCCATCCCTAGAGCATGTGCTCGTTTGAGGCCAGTAACACACCCACATTCTGTTACCTGGTTCCTCAACGATGTTCTGAAATTAGCCTCTGATATTAATAACTCACAATGCTCTTATTTGGATCTGTTAAGGAAGACCTTGTTTCTGATTAGCTTGGCTTCAGGTGCCAGAATTTCAGAGCTATCGGCTCTCGCTAGAGGTGATGATCATATTGATTTCCTCCCGTCCGGAGAAGTCCTCCTTTCCCCTGATCATAGGTTCCTAGCTAAAAATGAAGTCCCTCAGGACAGGTGGTCCCCCTGGAAGGTGGTGCCTCTTCCACAGGACCAGTCCTTATGTCCAGTCTATACCTTAAAGTCTTACCTACAAAGAACTCCACAGTGTAAGTCGGGTCCTCTTTTTTTATCAGGGAAAAGGTGGAACTCTTTCGTTGAACGCTATAAGACAGCAAATTCTGTATTTTATTAAACAAGCCAACCCGGATTCAGTCCCTAAGGTTCATGATATCTGTGCGGTAGCTACCTCTACCAATTATTTTCATAATATGGATTTTGCTGAACTTACCAAGTATACGGGATGGAAATCACCTCTAGTGTTTAAACGCCACGATCTAAAATCACTCGAAGCCCTGAAATTTTCTACAGTGGCTGTGGGGAGTGTCATTTCCCCACCTTAATTATCCTTAACCCTTATCCTTTTCCCCCCGCCTGCCTGCCTCATTTATTTCTCTGCCTGTTCTCCTGGATCAATCATGCCTCACTGCCTTGCTCCTCATAATTGATGATAGTATTGCCATTATTATTATTTGTCTTGGTGATTGTGTTTTGATGTGCTGTGTATTTAGATTTAGCCTAGAGGTACTTGAGCTGTTTTTAGTTTGCTTCATGTACCTCACATTTTGATGTTGTATATCTCTTATTGTGCATTGCTCTTAGATTTAGTTTTACATTTGCCTGTTTGTACCATTATATTGTTGGGTGTGTTTTGTTCCACCCGTACTTATCTGTAATTTGATGTGTTTTGCATTGATGAGATATCATAATTAAATCTATTTTTTCATAGCGTGTGTTTTTGTTCATGATCACCTTTTGTTTTCCTTTGTAGCTTTGCAGTCTTGGCATGATTCTCTGTCACTATTTCACCGGGTGACACGGGGCCGAGCTCAGAAAAGGGATTTTGACAAAGGGAAAATCTATTTCTGAGGGAGGCCCCGTGTCACCCGGTGACCCTCCCAGGAGCCTGGGGATGGTGCTAGTCTGGAATGAGTGTAGGTGGCGCTGGAGTCGCTGCTTGGCGGGCGGGTGAGTGTGGGAGCTGGTACGGCTCTCCGCTCTTCTGAGGGGTTTTGACATGGGGATGTCTATCGAGTGTGGCTCTGTGGTTGTGATTCTTTCACTCACCCTTGGTAATACCGACGTCTTCGATATAGAAGACGCTCGATCTGGGGGTAGTAACTCCAGCATTCCTGAAAGCTTTTTTCTCTGGTATACTTAGCAATATTTATACCTAGAAATTTGTGTTAGTATGGAATTTCACCGGGTGACACGGGGCCTGATCTCAGAAATAGATTTTTCCTTTGTCAAAATCCCTTTTTTCTCTCTCATAAAAATAATACAGAATTCTGTAGATAGGTAGCCTGCCCACGTTTACTCACAGCCTACCAAAGTTTTATCTCCATTAATGTATTTTAATACAGCAAACTTCATATCAATCATTACCATATTGTATTTTATTTCATTTATATTTTACTTTTAATTTGATATGTTTGCTTTTTTCATTCATTATGTTTTCTTACCCTGAAATACACCAAGTACTGCATCATTCTAATTGTGCTGTACACTGGCTCTTTCAGTATGTTGTTTCGAAGAACATTAATTAAAAGGTTATCATCAATCTTATGTTTTATCATAATCACTGATTTCTAATTTTGCCTATCATGGAAACTGTGTATATGAGTGTGCGCGCGCGTGTAAAACATCAAGTTTACATCTTTGGTGCGTTCACATCTACATGTGGCATTTCATCAATGTCGACGTCACCATTTAGCATTTTTTCGACAAACATGATATCAAAGCAGTACATGAAAGACTATTGCATCACTGTTGATATCAAATTTCATCTCAAATACTAATGTTCACATTTATGGTATACATTAATTAAAAAGATTTATAATGCAAATTTCATCATGAATTTTGTCCTATATGTTGGTAACACATTGAACTATTTATAACCATAAGGAAGAGGAGTTGTGTGCGTTATATACACATATGTCAGGGGATATCGATTGCGTTTCTCACTGTCCATTACAGGCTGTAAATTTTATCGCTTTTTCGTCTTTCATGCAGTGAACATTACGACTAAACACATATATATAAAAAAATGAGAAAATACAGTAAAAAAAATAAGAATAGCATAAAATAAAAAAAGGGATTTTGTGCGTGTGTAAGAGACCGCATTGCTATCTTTCGGGCGCATGTGTGTGTCTGTCATCAATCGGAGGAAACAAGACAAAAGCAAGAGCATCCCGTTTTCTCTCTCTCAAGGAACGCAACTTCCACCGTACAATATTTCCGTCTGTTTCTCCCTAACCATTGTTGTCTTGATTTATGTACAATCACCACTACTTGCATTGCCATGTAAGCATTCCAATCAAGTACTCATAATGTTCCGCCAAATCTTCTGTATCAAACTGTATGTATGTTTCTGTTTGTGAAGGCGCCAAACATCTCGCCATTTCACATATATTATACTACTGCATTGTATTCATTAATCTGTCTCGAATCTCATGCAACTGTCCATATGTGGAATTTTCTGGCCTTTCTATTGATATATGTTTTATCATTGTACGTTTATTATGTCTCTCACAATCACCATCTGTTTGTCTGTCAACAAACACAGATGTCCAAAACATTACTTCTGTTTTGCCTTGTCCGTGTGTAGAAACTACTTTGTGGCTCGCACCAGCCAATAACAACTTCAAAGATTCTGTACATTCATCCAGTAAGGAACCACCAATAAACTAGACAACAACCAGCCAGTATGTCACTCTATCCCATCCTTACACTGGTGACCCCGGAGTGACCAACGAAGGAGCCGATGGCAGACGTCAGACCCAAGATGACGACCCACGCGCCAACGAACCCTTCGTCACCTCCCCAACTCACCTTCCCGCCGTTCCCGAGTTCTCAGTAGATATCCAACCCTCCAAGATGACCCACCCCACCACAGGAACCCTGGACGTCTCCTCCAGGCAGCCTGCCGCCGCCCCTGAACTTGTACCGGACGACCTGACCAATGAAGGAGCGACGTACCCTTCAACCCGCTACCGTCCTCCTCGAGTTCCTGCTGACTGGCGCCACCCTTCAGCCTCCTACCCACCCAAAGCCCAAGCCCAAGCCCTTCGCGTCCATTCCAATTGTCAGCAAGACCATTTCTGCATAGGGGCCTTGCTTAGGGGAGTATTGTAAGAGATCGCATCGTGGTCTTTCGGGCGCATGTGTGTGTGTGTGTCATCCATCGGAGGAAACAAGACAAAAGCAAGAGCATCCCATTTTCTCTCTCTCAAGGAACGCAACTTCTACCATAAAATAATTCTGTCTGTTTCTCCCTAACCATTGTTGTCTCGATTTTATGTACAATCACCGCTACTTGCATTGCCATGTAAGCATTCCAATCATGTACTCATAATTTTCCGCTGAATCTTCTGTGTCAAACTGTATGTCTGTTTCTCCCTAACCATTGTTGTCTCAATTTTATGTACAATCACCACTACTTGCATTGCCATGTAAGCATTCCAATCATGTACTCATAATTTTCTGCCGAATCTTCTGTGTCAAACTGTATGTATGTTTCTGTTTGTGAAGACACCAAACGTCTCGCCATTTCACATATATTATACTACTGCATTGTATTCATTAATCTGTCTCGAATCTCATGCAACTGTCCATATGTGGAATTTTCTGGCCTTTCTATTGATATATGTTTTATCATTGTATGTTTATTATGTCTCTCACAACCACCATCTGTTTGTCTGTTAACAAACACAGATGTCCAAAACATTACCTCTGCTTTGCCCTGTCTGTGTGTAGAAACTACTTTGTGGCTCGCACCAGCCAATAACTTCAAAGATTCTGTACATTCATTCAGTAAGGAACCACCAACAAACTAGACAACACCCAGCCAGTACGTCACTCTATCCCATCCTTACATGTGTATGTGTGCGTGTGTTATAAGCTTTAACATACGCAGTATCAGTTGTTCTTTAAGAGGTGCTAAATAATGAGCAGGAGGACAGATACTGCTACTTTATTCAGAACGCAGCCACTTATAAAGTGCCGTGCGGACGTCACACAGAGGAATACAATAGAATTTCAGTGACCTGAGGTCAATTACTCTCGGCAATAATTACAATGGATAAATACAAGTAATGTAAAAAGTGAGTTGACAAGAATTGACATAACATTCTAACACATGTGCAAAAGAAGCAGATACAAATGAATTAGTAATAGATACATATTTATACAGGAAAACTATGGCTAATTCTGCTTGACCAGATCGTATAGGAGCGGTATTGAAGAAAATGGGTGGTTCATCACAGAAAACTCACCCAGCGGGGACTTTACAAATACTCCCCCCCCACCAGACATGGGTAATGTCTGATTAATCTAGGTATCTGCTGGGACGCTGGAGAGTGCCGCGGCTCCACGAAGTCAGCTGGGGGGTGCGGTGTGAGAGGGAGCGGCTGGCTGTGGTTTCGGCTGGTTGCTTTCAGGGGCGGCCACGCGACCTCCTTTTGGGGTGGCTTGGCTGCGGAGGTGACAGTTCTTGAGGAGGGCGCTGCGTGGTACCGTCTGCTGTCTTCTCCAAAAGGGCGGGCTTGAGACGGTCGACCGACACCCAGTCGTCCTTCCCGTGCAGGGGGAGGCGGAATGCTTTGGTGTTCCTCTCGAGCACGCGGAAGGGCTCCCTGTA
Organism: Macrobrachium rosenbergii; assembly: GCF_040412425.1. Taxonomy (NCBI): domain Eukaryota; kingdom Metazoa; phylum Arthropoda; class Malacostraca; order Decapoda; family Palaemonidae; genus Macrobrachium; species Macrobrachium rosenbergii. Next base: position 27,123,961 of record NC_089780.1, on the reverse strand, counting down.
GGGTCTGGTTAGTGGGGGGCGGATGGCATCGTCCCTGACAAAGACGTGGGTGGTGGAGGACAGGCCGGGAGGCGTGAAGGTTGATGAACTATCGGTATACGTCTGCTGGCAAGGGGCGAACTTCCCTACTATGTTGCGGAGCCTCTGGACTGACGGGTTGTGACGATCTCCCATGATGAGTTCGCCCAGGACTATGAGGGGCTCCCTGTAGATTTTCTCTGTTGTGGACGGGTCGCTGTTGGCTCTGGGGGTGGTTCTCAGTCCGAGGAGGACCCAAGGCAGCTGGTACTTCCAATCCTCGGCAGTGCAGCGGGCCATGAGGGATGCCTTCAGGGACCTGTGGAATCTCTCCACCAATCTGTCGGCTTCGGGGTTGTAGGCGGTGGTGGTGTGGTGAGACGTCCCAGCAGGTGTGCCAGGGTGGACCACAGCTCGGACAGGAAGGCCAGGCCCCTGTCGGTGGTTATGTGGTCCAGGACACCGAACCGGCTGATCCAGCTGGAGAGGAGGGCCTTGGCGCGTGCACTGGCGGTGGCTTCCTGCATGGGCATCGCTTCAGGCCACCTGGTTGAGTGGTCGACAATCATCAGGAGATATCTAGAGGTATCTGGCCACGTGTATGTGTCCAAACCGCATCCCCGGCTGGGGAAACTCGCCTACCCCTGTCTCGGTGTGATGCCGTACCTTGCTGGTTTGGCATCAGATGCACTGTCTCGCCCAGGCCGTTGCATCCTTCCGCATCTCGTGCCAGACGAACTTCTCTGCCAGCAGCCTGGCCATCATCCTGCCGGAGGGGTGGGACAGCCTGTGGACGACATTGAACACCAGACAGTGGCGGGAGGCGGGCACCAGCAGGTGAGGCTGGCCAGTGCTTACGTCGCACAGCAGTTTTGGTCCCCCAGGGGCGAGGGTCACGTCCTTCCACTTGAGGGACGTGATGGTGGTGCGGTAGGCTGGAGTCTCTGGGGTCTGCTCCCGGGCAAGGTCCTCGTAGTTGATCCCGAGCTGCACCTCATTGAGCTCGATCCTGGAGAGGGCGTCTGCTACAGGGTTCTTTCTGCCGGGGAGGTACTTGATTGAGCAGGTGAACTCCGCAATGGCTGCGAGATGCCGCTGTTGCCTGGAAGACCATGTGTCCCCCTGCTTTGTGAAGGCGTGGACCAGAGGCTGGTGGTCCGTCTAGATTGTGAAGGGCGTACCCTCCATGAGGAACTTGAAGTGACGTACCGCCCGATACACTGTGTAGAGTTCCCTGTTGGAAGGTGCTGTAGCGGGCCTCCACGGGGATGAACTTTTTGCTGAAGAAGGCGATGGGCTGGGGGGCACTGGCGATGATCTGCTCCAGGACGGCCCCACAGGCGACGTTGCTGGCATCCGTCGTCAACTGGAGGGGGGTTGGGGTCCTGGTGGGCCAAGGCGGTTGCCTCGGCGAGGGCGGCCTTCATCAGGGAGAAGGCCTGCTACTTGTCGGGTCCCCACATTAAGGACTTAGGTTGGCCCTTCAGGATCTCTGTCAGGGGGGCCATGGTGTGTGCGACCCCGGGGATGAACCTCCTGTAGTAGTTGACCATCCCGAGGAATTCCTGTACTGCCTTGATGGAGGTAGGGGTGGGGGACCTGGTGACGGCTGCAACCTTTGATGCGAAGTGGACGGACGCCTTCCGGGGATATCTCGTGGCCCAGGAAGTCAGCTTTTTCGATGCCGAAGGTGCATTTGTCGAACCTGACAATGAGGATGTTCTCCTGCAGGCGCTGCAGGACCATCCGGATGTGTCAGGTGCTGTTTGGGGGATCTGGAAGAAATCAGAATATCATCCATGTAGCAGACACAGAAGTTCAGGTTCCCCAGATGCTGTCTATCAGCCTCTGGAAGGTTGCCCCAACATTCCTCAGGCCGAAGGTGGAGAAGGGAAGACGTAGGACCCGAAGGGCGTGATGAAGGCGGTTTTGGGGATATCCTCTGGAGCAACTGGTACCTGGAAGTAAGATTTCAAAAGGTCTAGTTTAGAGAATAGTTTTGGCCCCATGAAAGGAGGCCGTGAGATCCTGCATGTTTGGTAGAGGGTAGTGATCAGGTTCAGTTGCGAGGTTGAGCCGCCTGTAGTTGCCGCAGGGTCTCCAGGAGCCATCCGGTTTCTGCACCATGTGGAGGGGAGAGGCCCATGGGCTGGAGGCCTTCTTGCACGTGGCCATCCGCTCCATCTCGGCGAAAGTGTCCCTGGCCTCCTGAGGGCGCTGAGGGGGGAGCCTCCAGAACTTTGCGTGTGTTGGGGGGCCCTTCATCTTAATGTGGTGGTAGATTCCGTGCTTTGCTGGGGCCCCGGGTACCTGGCACAGTTCGGGCTTGAAAACATCGGGGAACTCCTTCAGCAGCTGGGCATACTGGTGTGGGGGCGACGGAGCAGATGGTAGGCACGCTGGGTCCCGGTGCCAGGGGCAGGGAATGGCAGGAGTCGGTGTCTAGGAGACGCTTGCAACCGACATCGACTGCCAGTCCAAAGTGGGCGAGGAAATCCGCGCCCAGGAGTGGGGTCCTTACATCCACGAAGATGAAGTTCCATGTATATCTCCGGCCAAGGATGGAGATCAACAGGAGCCTGGTGCCGTAGGAGAGGATGGGGGACCCGTTGGCGGCCGTCAGGAAGGCAGCTGGGTCCGGCGGCCGTTTGCGGTCCTCCCTGGATGGCGGAAACACTGATCAAATGGCCCCGGTGTTGACCAACATCATCCTGCCGGAGACGGTGTTGCAGACGTAGAAACCTAATGGTTTTGGGATCCTGGGTTTCTCTACTGCTATGGCAGCCTGTTCTGTTGGCCGCCGCCTCCCCTGTTTTTTGGATGGGCGAAAGAGTAGGGGGGTTGGCAGTTCCAGGCGTCCTTGCCATACCGCTGGTGGTAGTAGCAAGGCCCCGGTGGGTTTTTCTTGTAGTGGTACGGTGGCCGCCTCCTGGTGACGGCGCTTATCTCCTCTCTGCGTTATCCTCCAGTTGGAGGGGACTGATGGGGTGTGCGGGCGTGGATGCCCGCTTTGCTGCCCTTGTGGAGTCCGTCAGCTGCTGTGCCGTCCTGATCAGGTCCTCAAGCAGCATGGTGTAAGGGTCGAGGATCTGGGTTCGGACCTCCAGGAGGAGCTGACGGAGGAGGATCTCCCTTGATAGGCTAATCTCTGACTGCCTACCGCTGCTGTTCGTCTCGGGAAGGGTGAGGAGGTCCTGGATCACGCCCAAAGTCTCCAGGATGTTCTGGTCATGCCGGGTTGTTGACGAGGTCAAGGGCGCGGGCGGCCCTCTTGGAGACCGGCAGGGAGCAGGTCTCAACGAGAGAGGATTTTAGATGCTGGTAGGTGACGGGCGCAGCAGACACCCACGGATGAGCTTTCTGTAGACCTCCTCCGGCAGGGCGTTGATCACAGCGTTGGCTTGCAGCACTGGTCAGTGAGTCCCGCCAGTCTGAACTGTCCCTCGACCCTGTGACCCATGATGATGGGTTGCTGTGCGTGAAGGGCAGTAGCTTTATGGCGAGGGCGGATTTAGTCTGTTCCGTCGGGATGGGCAGTGCACGGGTAGCGGTGTGGAGGAGCGTGTGATTCTTGGCGCAGGGGAGGGCGCGGGCGGGACATGCGTGAGGGAGATATCTGAGTCCACGAAGTTCGCGGTTAATTGTATGTTGGAGGGAATGTCCGCATCCATATTCACTATCGCCCTCTTAATTGGAGTGGGTTACTCGCGTCAATAGCCTACGCACTTGGGAGCGCGCCGTGTGGGTCCGCTAATGACGCTGGTGATTTGCCGCCGAGAGTCAGCACGCCCGAACGCTGGTTACAGTGCCATTTTTAGTCCGTTAGGGGCGTGGGGTAGTTCATGGAGCCAAGACTAGGTTGCCGTATGAGTCCGCTAATGGGTCTGGGAACCACTCTGGGGTCACCACTGTAAGAGGTGCTAAATAATGAGCAGGAGGACAGGTACTGCTACTTTATTCAGAATGCAGGCCGCTTATAAAGCGCCGTACGGGTGTCACACAGAGGAATACAATAGAATTTCAGTGACCTGAGGTCAATTACTCTCGGCAATAATTACAATGGATAAATACAAGTAATGTAAAAAGTGAGTCGACAAGAATTGACATAACATTCTAACACATGTGCAAAAGAAGCAGATACAAATGAATTAGTATTAGATACAAATTTATACAGGAAAACTATGGCTAATTCTGCTTGACCCGATCCTATAGGAGCGGTATTGAAGAAAATGGGTGGTTCATCATAGAAAACTCACTCAGCGAGGACTTTACAGTTCTCTCTCTCTCTCTCTATATATATATTTTTCTCTTTTCACATTATGAAGCTCTTCGTTGGGTGAGTCGGTAGAGCTGTGGAATGACACTCGCTGGGCCGGAGTTCGATTCCCCGGCCAGCTGATGAAGTGTTAGAGGAATTTATTTCTGGTGATAGAAATTCATTTCTCGCTATAATGTGGTTCCGATTCCACAATAAGCTGTAGGTCCCATTGCTAAGTAACCAATTGGTTCTTAGCCACGTAAAAAATTCTAATCCTTCGGGCCAGCCCTAGGAGAGCTGTTAATCAGCTCAGTGGTCTGGTAAAACTAAGGTATACTTAACTTTTTTTTTTCGCATTATGGTTGGTAATTTTATTAAAAATTACAGTACAGTAATGTAATATCCTTTAATACACGTGGAAAACCATATAAAAAACATGAAACAAATAAAAAGGTCTAACGAAGTCAAACGGCTGCTGCGACCAGGGCGTCATTTAGTGGTGGCAACTGCCGCCCCAAGACTCAACTTGTCCCTCTCACCCCACCAAGCCCCAAGAAGTAACAGCAGCTGGTTTTCCATTATTCCTACCAAAATTCAAATGTCATATCACATTAATTAGGCTTATATGTGTCACTTGCCAAAACCACCTTTATGTGCAAAAAAATCTGAAATGACACCCCTAAAGACCCCCTTCCAAATCAAAACCCATTCTTAGGTAATTAGTCACCCACCTTCCAAAACAATGCTTTCAAATGAATCATCTGTAAACACCTTATTGGCACTCCCCTCTCATGGTGGCCATCAAAAAAACTCTGCCTCCCACACGCTTAAACCACTTCTCAGTCTGTTTAGACCCCTCTCCACCTTATCCCATGCACTGCATTCTGGTTTTTCAAATTTTTGAAATTCCCAGTCATATCTTTGGTCCCTGGGACCTTGTCCAAAATAATGCTTTCTCTGAATGAATCATCTGTAAACACCCTTATTGGCACTCCCCTCTCATGGTGGCCAGCTTTCTAACCCCCTACACCTTGGAAACTTTCCTTGCCTCCCACACCTCTTAAACCACTTCTCAGTCTGTTTATATAGTATATATATATAATATTATATACCAAAATTTATTATTAGCCCATGCAATGTATATATAACCATATATAGAAATGGTTTTTTCAAATTTTTGAAATATATATATAGTATATATCTTTGGTCCCTATATATTTATATGTATATCTAGATAATGTTGCTGTCTAGATATATATATGCTGTATAGAAATATGTGCTATATAGATAAATGAGGGATTGCTGTATATATGAATGTATGTATATATGTGTATATATATTATATCTATCTATATATATATGTATATATATATATATATATATATATATATATATATATATATATATATATATATATATATATATATATATATATATATATATATATATATATATATATATATATATATATATATATATTACATATTAGGAAGACTGGGGTGAAAGATACTTTGTCTTATGGAGTCTCCTTACCATTCCTTGCACTTTCAGATACTTTGTCTTATGGAGTCTCCTAACCATTCCTTGCACTTTCAACGTTTCTGGGATTCAGTATTTGACTATATCCTTCATACACAAAAGAAAACACATTACCTTCTTTTGGTTCTTAGCCACGTTAAATACGTCTAATCCTTCAGGCCAGCCCTATGAGAGCTGTTAATCAGCTCACTGGTCTGGTAAAACCAAGGTACACTTTTTTTTTTTTTTATGTCACAGTGTCAATCACACGACTGATGCCTTGAGTCTCGAGAAGGTTCTATTTAAAGAAAATCTGAATAAAAGGTAAAATCTTTTAGCTGTTGCCTTTTAATCTCCTCAAATCATGTCACACCATTATATAGGCCTGGGTATACCACAAATAATTAAACCTAGGAGTGTATGCCCAAATTGGGGTGGGGATGCATTTTCATGTTGAAATGGGTAACAGTGCTGAATAAAGAATTTTCTGGCATAATTCCATATTTTGACAGATACATTGATTTTTTCATTAAAAACCCATAGTTCTAAATTTGGCTGATCATTCCCAACTGAAGAAACTGCATTTTGGACAAAATTAATACCAAAATTGTTCAAAAGACACTAAAATGTACCAACAATAACATAATCCACTTTTCGGCTGGAGCAAATTGAAAGAAAAATCTGTGAACTGTATATCATAATCCATAATAACCTGCCTAACCTACCGAAAACGAAGATGCTATTTTTACTTCGCAAAGCCAACCCTTTCACTGGTAAAGCGTCTACCAAGAGACGATTAAATACCAAGATGTTACAAATTAAAAGCTCCTAAAAACTGTACATTAGTAAAACTATCTAGCGGCTAAACATGTAACATTAATATATGACTAGGCTACTGGAATAAAAAATGTTTAAAAGAAGTATTCATCACTGGTAAATGCTATTATAATAAAAAAACTCAGATGATGAAACACGAGGTTGTGTATATGAAAAATTCTCTGTAACAAATTTGGCAAATTACTGTATGTAAATATGTAAACAAACAAGATCGATTTAATACAGCTTGACAATTTCTCCACATTTGTGAGTTGGGAACGTAGGCTATTGACAAAGCATTTTCAGAATATATGACAAACATATTAACCCCTGTTAAACTGCTGTATGATAATGTAAACAAATACCAAAAGGCACCTATAATATTGCATGAATGGCATGTTAAAAAGTGGTGATTACAAAAGTTAATTTGCCTACATACAAAGATGTGGAATTTCTGAACATGAAATTCCGTCAGTGTGAACTATCTTAGGTAGCCTAGACCCTTGTGATGCTCTGAATTTTCTATACCAGATTTTATCACCTACTAGCCTTCACATTCTCTGGAGCTTTCAAAATTAAATAAAACAACATACCATAACTGAAAGCCTTAGCCATGGTAGATGAAAATTCGTGGGAAAGACTGATGTAAGTTTTTACACTGAACTTCCACTTTGTGAACAAATACGGAAAGTTTTCTATGAATATAGCTGTCAAAGAAAATGGATACAAAAATAAAGAAATGACCATTAATTATTATTTTTTCGTGATTACCTAATAAACACCATTAATTCAAAGCAAAAATCAAGTATGGGTCTGTTTTGACCCTAACATTTTTAGATGTTACTATATACTGCGAATTAACTATTAGGAAAAATTCTCCCAAACTTGGGGAATATGGTAACTTATCAAGTCAAGAAGACATGGAATATGAAGCTTAAATCTTTTAAAATACTACAAATAGGCTAAGGCAAAACTGTGTTGGGTCAAAAAGATATGGACTCCTTACAGAACAATAGGAATAATACTACGTTTTTTGAAAATTTTCCATATTTATTCAGTTAGCCTACTAACGCAATTATTAAACATCAATGCTGCTTCATTAGGTGTATGGAGAAAACGATTTGTCCCACATCAATAAGTAATTCTTGAAACAATGATGGAGAATGATAAAACTGCAATATCTGGACAACAGCGACTCCTGTAGTGTACAGTAAATCATCTTAATAGCTCAGTAAATCAGCTGGTTAACCTATAGGCCTACCAAAGGTCTAAACATGACCATAAATTGGATTTTCACACCACGATTTAGTTGACAACCAATGTGCCTGAAAACAAGATATAGTACTTAACCTAAAAGACTGCTAAAATTATACGTAACTTACACGAAACCGAAAAAATGCAACCAAAATGAAATTTTATCAACATTATTGTCGATTGTCAAAATTCCAGACACTAGATGGCGCAATGTTGTTGATTAGGTAGTGGATGCAAATGAAAAAAATCCCACTACATTATGAGAGGTCTCAAATTTTTTACCCACATCTTACCTATTGTTGGATTACGAAGGCTGCAGTGGTTATCAAAGCATTAAGGAAGGTCCCACACACACTAAATTTTGAAAGGCGTCTTGCCACTTTAAATAGGAAGTGAAAACCAACTGAACATCCATCATCATCAGATATGTGTTAGTTGCATGTCAGTTGCTCAAGTTCTTATTCTCATTAAAAATCACTGATCTCTTATTTTGGACCTTCTCCTCGGTTTCTCTTTACCAAAGGCAACTCTACTGATTACTTACATTGCTGTCTATTTCCTAGATCGTACTTGCCTCCAAGGACAAGGTAAGATAGCCTTTCTTGTAGATTTATCAAGGCCGGATTTCACTCACAAAGGTTTAACTCTAACGCTGGTCACTTTGCGTAGGTGAAATTGCATTACTGCATTCAGAAAATGGCACTGCTGAGTTTATATGAAGACATTAATTTGGTCTTACATTACATCATACAAACACTAGTATAATTAATGCTAGTTCAATAAACATTGGAAATAAAAAAAAACTAAGATGACAGGAGATAAATATAAAGTTTGGTAAATATCTTTACAAGCGTCAGGTGATCATGGCTTATGTGTTGTTATTTTCGAACATGAGGCTCAACGCGTAAATATTAGCTGAGCCACAGTTTTATATATTGATAAACGGCTGAGCTAAACGGAGCTTTCGTAGATCACCACTTGTATAACTTTTCTTTTCTTAGGCTCAGGTCGCAGTGGCTCTGTGTCCAAGATATCAAGGAATGCGGAATCTCCGTTCTCATTGGTGGAATTCAAATGTTCTCTTAGTAACTCCGCTATCCTTGCATCGTTCTTGAGTTTTGGGTCCAGTCTTGCGAGGCTTTCCAACTTGCTCAGCTGAATGGCACTCCTCAACTCCTGCAAAAAGTATTTAGGGGACCTTGGTTATTGAATTAGAGGCGTACTCGAGAATACTAATACTTTTTCTGTCATTTGATTGACGGTTATATGGAATGCAAAGAAAAGGAAGTAACCTGTCATTCAAAACTAATTTGATAAAGAAATATAACACTGTCCATGAACATACACAGTACAGGCTTTTCTGTGTTTGTGTGTATGTAAAAGAGAGAGAGAGAGAGAGAGAGAGAGAGAGAGAGAGAGAGAGAGAGAGAGAGAGAGAGAGAGAGAGAGAGAGAGAGAGAGATATTTGACTTAATCCTATAACATGAGGAAAGGTTTATGGCTGTCACATTAGGTGAAGTTATTAACATTTGTACTTAACATTGATAGTGAACGAAAAAAATGGCACTTACAGCAGATGAAACTGAAACAATATTAGTGACTTTATGAAATGCCTTTCATTTATTATATGGAAATCTTCGCCTGTTCCTGTTACCACAATACCCAATGTATTTTAGACGCCCTACCTACCTCTGATTGGATATATTTGGTTTTGAGTGTGTGATTACAGACTGGTAAATTTCTTAACACAAGGAATCGCGTTAAATCAACTGTCCTCCTAGCAAAACTCACGGCTTACAATTCACCCTAAAAATGCTAAATTGAAAGTTATTTGCTAAAATATGTTTTTCAGTCTTTACATAAGGTAAGCCATGAGTTGCGTGACCACGAGCCAGCAAGTGCTTGAAAAAAATAATGATAAAAATCCACGTTTAGTAATTATATAGTCCTGCAAGGAGTTAATTCTTTTAATGCACACAGGCATAAAGCTATTGATTCTGCAGTTTGATAATCTGCTTTAACCTCAGTTGCTTTTAACCTCAGTTCAGGGTTATTTAGTTAATAATAAGAATAAATGCGCATTTTTTCATGTACTCACTTCTGAAAACTCCTTGAAAACAATGGATAAACCTCGTTAAGTTCGCCATTCAAACGTGGAGATAAAAGGCATAGGCCTACTGAAGGGTATTACGGTTCTTTACTCCACCTGCATTACACTACCTTTTACTTCTCATTCGTTCCCTTGGGGCTCATCCCAGCTACCTGTCCAACATCTTTTACTTTACCTTGCTCAGATTTCTGTCTTTCATTCGTAACCAAATTCTGTGAATGTCTAGAAACAATAGTCAGAGGGGGGTTCTGAAATCTGTCGCATGAAAGTTTGGTCAGAGCCTTAAAATAGTTCGTCATTGGAGGGGTGGGTATAGTTCTCAGCTAGCACGCTGCTGGCCCAGCATTCGATTCCCCGACCGGCCAATGAAGAATTAGAGGAATTTATTTCTGGTGATAGAAATTCATTTCTTTGTATAATGTGGTTCGGATTCCACAATAAGCTGTAGGTCCCGTTGCTAGGTAACCAATTGGTTCTTAGCCACGTAAAATAAATCTAATCCTTCGGCCAGCACTAGGAAAGCTGTTAATCAACTCAGTGGTCTGGTTAAACTAATTCATATCCCTGTGATGTACCTTCGTCTGAAAGTCAGATTACTTGCTAATATTTTACTTTTAAATTTCTTCCATCACACTGAGCAAAGCTGACTCCCAACAGGGAACACTTCTGTTTGCTTTTATTCAGCATGACTTACTCTTAAATCCTTCATAAGGTGGACGTCAATGTTTAGGTCGCCAGCCTGTTCGCCGATGCGCCTAAGGTGATCTGCGAGTGGTCCTGATAACTCTCCAAGTCTACCGCTGAGTTCCTGTTGATAAAAATGAAAACAAAGACTAAAGAATGTTCTCTCTCTCTCTCTCTCTCTCTCTCTCTCTCTCTCTCTCTCTCTCTCTCTCTCTCTCACACACACACACACACACACTCACTCTTTCTCTAGGAATACCATAAAAAAAATGAATGTACAAGGCTGTTCATGATAATCTCAGCCACAGGTAGTGTGTACATCTACATGGAATGGCCCAAATTTGTTGAGGCTCTTGTTTTAGAATTTTTACTTATCATAGTAATCAATGATCTGGGTATAAGTCAGTTTAACTGCTGAGTTTTATGTCATTTTAATGATGAAGAAGGAACTTCATCCACTTTGAAATTAATATTCTTATCAATTGTAATCTCGTATTATTGGAACCAAATCTAAGCTGTAAAATTGAGAATCACCGTGAATTTATCACCTTTGCTTATATGTCTCCTGTGGAGAACCCTTTATTAGTTTTCAGCAAACTGTTTAGGGAAATGTGTTGAAAGACTTGAAATTACGTAAAGTGTTTGTTTTGTTGGTAAAGATTAATAATAAAAATTCGCATCCTGTCAGCGGGAAAAAAGTTTGTTTTAGCTTTCACTTACACATATATATATATATATATATATATATATATATATATATATATATATATATATATATATATATATATATATACATATACATATATATATATATCTACTGTGTGTGTGTGTGTTAAGTAAGCAAGTCAAGAAAGTGAACATCAACCAAGTGCAAAAAGAGATAGGAAAATATATCTGGAAACAGGCAGATGATGCTGACAGTGCATTTAGGGTGTGGCATTGGTGTTCGAGCAGCCCACACATTTATTAATTAAATATCCACTGCTACAAAGAAAAAGCGGAAAACGCCTGTCAGAAGGGAAGAAACAATAATACCATCCAGAAATAAAGAAAGACAAAAAGGGACGGAACACTTTTGTGAATTCATGAATACAAGATATGGGAGGAGTAATCTGACTGATATACCTGAAGCTGAAGAAGACCTGAATTTACAGATAATGAAATTCATGGTTTCTGAAGGGGATTCAGGGATACAGAAACAGATGGAACGCACCGGGGTGTGATGGAATCACAGCAAAGATGATTTTATCTGAAGCTGAAATGACACCTCATATAGTAGCTAGAATGTTTTGCGGAATATAAAATCAGAAAGCAAAGCCCAATGATAAGAAAATGGAAATCAGCAAAGGTACCAAAGAAATGGGACCTGATTGAATGTGAAAACTATAGAAGCATTGCCCTTACACTGCTTGTAATGAAAATATTCCTTATGCTTAATCTCATTTGGGTGGTGGAAGGAATTGATAGAATGCTTAAGGATAAACTAGCTGCTTTTAGAAAAGGAAGATATCAAACAGATCAAATATATAGTGCAGCAGGGTTTGGAATCTAAAAGGCCCCTTCTGATGACTTTTGTTGATTACGTTAAAGCATTTGACAGCAACCACAGACCAGTATTATGGAAAGTCTTGCGTCACAGGAAAGTCTTTTCAAGTGAATTGCAGTAAAAAATGATATGCTATGGGGTAATGCTATGCCACCTTTGTTGTTTGTAATTATAACAGATTTTGTAAAGGAAAAAAGTGGTCGGAGATGGAAAAGGTTCAGATTGGAGTAACAACAGAAACCTGACGGACTTAGAATGCAGGCAATGCCGGTTTATCAGAAAAAACACATGAGATTATCAAAGCTTGTTTGAAAGACCGCATCAAATATCTAGAGATGTGGACTCAAGATAAATCTAAGAAAAATAGGGTAAAGAGTATAGAGTTTGTACCAATTGATAGAACACATTAGATGGATTAAAATGAGATTAAATCTTTGAAATGAAAGACTAAAATAAAAAGCCAATGAAACAATGGGTAGGTTGTTTGAGATATGGAAATCAAACAGACTGTGGAACTGCATATGTAAATAAGATTATATTAGTCTTGCATCATGGTATGACAACACAATGGTATCTAAAGGATGTTGTCCATTTCAGAATAATAATAAGAGTTAGATGGCAGGATAGTTAGAAATAACACCGTAAGGGAAATAACAGATGCGCCATTTGCAAATGAGATAATGATGAAAGGGGAATGGAGAGTTTGGACATGTCCTTCGTTCTATCCCTGGGTTTTTAGAATAGTACGTGATAGTGTTAGCTAGGCTCTTGTGGGCACCAGCAGGCTTAGAAGATCCAGAATTACCTGGATGAGAACTATGAGAAAGGAAGCTTTAGTTGTGTGTGTGTGTGTGTGTGAGAGAGAGAGAGAGAGAGAGAGAGAGAGAGAGAGAGAGAGAGAGAGAGAGAGAGAGAAATGACGACGTAATCTTCGAATTTTCTGCTGACTTACCTTCATGTGTTGCCAACTTTCAGCGTATTGTCTTCTTACAAGTTCTATAATGGTGGAGGTCAGGCTAGGCCTATGAGAATGTATAAGGTGCACACGAGCATGAACTCCGTTCTCGCTGTTAAGAGAAACAACAGTCATGTACAGTATCTTACACCTAATGCAGTTAGAGTAAATTGATTGTTATTTTGTCAGCTAAAACGCCAAAGACACAGGTATAGCCTAATGAACTTCAAACGTCAAAGACACAGGTATAGTCTAACGAACTTTACTAGCTGAGTCCTGAATATAACAAGAGATTTATTGATTCAAAATTAATAATCTCTGGGTCATTTTTACACGGAGTACTCGTCGATTAATGAAATATATTACCTGGCACAAGGTCACCTAGGCCTATGGTCGTCATGGTGATGAAGCAGAAGTAAAACGCCTCGAAGAAAGTCCAGTCCTCCCACAAGATGAAAATGCCGCCACCTATGGCCATGTAGACCAACAGAGAGACCACAGCGCCCAAGACTATGAGTCCGCGGAACTGCTGTTCACCAGAGACTTTATCTGCCGGTCAGGTTTAAGAGCTACAACAAAATATTCAAAGGGCGTAAAATTTGTCTTTATACAAAACCAACCAACATAGAGCATATCTCAGCCATGGCTTATCAGATATTTAACTGGCAGTAAAGCACTGACACCTCTCAAAAATCTGTGTTCATGTGTATGTGAACAGCCATTTTAAAGAAGGGTCAACAGATTTTGCTGATTCTTGACTATATACATTAGGGGGCCCTGAACAGATAAATTTCTGGGAGAAATCAGCTCAGAGTTTAGATGGTTTGCGTGGCAACTAATCATAAAAGGTCACTTTATAGTTATATCCGCGACTTCCATAAAATTAATTCTGTTAATGCAACGACAGACATGCAGATACATATACGCAGGTGAAAATAAGACTATATCCAACTTCGTTAGAAGCGGTAAAAAGGATTTAAAAAGTATAAAGATAACGAAGCTTTAAAGTAGGAAAACAACCTTTAAACAATGTCTGCTGACTTTTTTTTTTGTCTGTATAGTATATTTATGCCTGCCTATTGCATTAAACTGCGGCTTGCTGACTAAAATGAACCAAAATGTGATGGTCATTTTATTGAAATCATAAAACTATGTATTTAAAAAAAAATGGCTCATTTACTCCATGCCAGTTACCTAATGATATTATAATGTTGATGTAAGACAGACAGGATAAAATCGACATATATTCTACATTAATGGTGGCGCTAAACGTTTGAAGTTTACAGATTACTTGTGTTGTTCGCATATAAAGACACGATACGTTATTTTTTCTTGATATCAAAAGTAAAGCAGAATATTTTTTCGATAAATGGGGCTCTCTTATGCTCTAATTTAGTCGTATGCGAACATAAAAGAGTTAGGACATTAAAATACGATATTTATACGTTCTGACTAAGCCGTAAGTAAACAACAGTTGGAGCAAATGAAATGCAATTCTCTTTTATGTTCTAACTAATTCAGCTGTTTACATACATCTGCTTACTATGAGACCGCCCCCATATCTCATTCTGAACCTAAGGCATTGGGCTGTTTCTCTCCTATCCTGCTCAGGAAAATGGTTTCAGCAAACAAGGTTGGGACGCAACGCTCGACTGGCTTTGGTGCGAAAGGAGGCCATATACGCCGCCGAATGTCTGGAGCTCCTTCGTCAGAAAACCGCTTCTCTCTCCCCGTACAACTAAAGGACATCTTTGAAATGGCGTTCGAATCTCGCGTAAAAAAGTTTACTTGTTACCGAACTGTACTGTCCATTCCAACTTTGTTTGCTGCGATGTTGTTTAGAATTTATTCCCATTTTTATTTGGTTTGTCTCCGTTTTTGTTTTCCTTGGCGCTGCTACTGCTGCATTTCTTTCATGCTTCATCGAAGACTAGCGTTTGATATCAAACAGAAACATTTGATCTGGTGACTGAGTTGGCCTATTTCTCATTTATCGTTATACGGAATGGAAAACATAAGAAGAAAAAAAGAAAAGAGAGAGAGACAAGCGCGACACAGAGACAGAGAGAGAGAGAGAGGAGACAAGAGCGTCGTCGGCCATTTTGATTGTGTGTAACTGGGAGAGACACACACATAGGAGAGAGAGAGAGAGAGAGAGAGAGAGAGAGAGAGAGAGAGGACCGACTTCCTATGTGCTGCATTGTAAATGGCTGAGCGTCTATGTGTATGGCCTTTTGATTGTGTGTAACTGGAAGTTGCTAAAGACGCAATGTCATTTAATGACATTGAAGTACAATAATTACTTTTCCTGGTGCAGTCCTTTCACAGGTAATTTTACATAGCCTAAATGTTTGAAAATTTGTATTATTTTATTTTACAGAACTTTGAATAAAATTGTTTAAACATTTTTCCAAGTGTTATTTTTATTTTATTTTACACAACTTTGAATAAAAGTTTAAACATTTATGGGTTATTTTTGTTTATAAATATACCACATACATGTCTGTAGGAATATCTGAGAAGAATAAAATTTTTATCCCACTAAGGAATTACCTAAATAGGTAATATTTGGAGCAAAGTCTGTTCTGCTCATCTAGTCACATTTGGCTGTGATGTATCTGGGTGGTCCTCTTACTGTTACATACTTATATAGGCCTATTTGTATCCTTATTTTCTGATATACGTCCACAAAATGAACAATCATAACAGCTGTCAAATAAATAAACATTGGCAGTTTGTTGTGTTCCAGCATAAAGATAAACAGTTGGCCCTACAGTGGATTGCAGTGCACTCGGAGCATGTTTGTTTACAAAACGTTGCTGTCACTGCAGCTCCAGTTACACACAATCAAAATGGCGGCCAAATTACGTTGCACATAGGAAGTCGGCCTTCTCTATGATCTACATGTTTAAAAACCCTTTGGAGACTTAAATGGTCCTCAAGAGTGTGTCAGTTACAAGTTTCCTGTTATTATTATTATTATAATTTGGCAGCAGACCCTCTTTTAAACAGGTTCTATTGAATATTATTGCTGCTTCAGCTGCATTTATTTTTAATAAGACTTTTCTATTTTCCTTATGCGGACTTCTCTTCAGTGGAGGTGCGTGCTAACAGCTCACCTATGTTTGTCATTTCATGAGGAAAAAGTCAAAATCTGGATTCTGCTTCTTTATATATTCTATACAGTTAGTTCTATAAAATTGTTGCAGCGACGTTTCGGACAGACTCTTCTGTCATTCTCCAGCAGGAGCTAGTAGAGACTGGCAGATTGCATAGGTCCTTCTGAATTTATACACGGGCTTCAGCGGGGTCATGGATGGCGAATTCTGATTGGTTGCAGTCAGCGAACTTCAAGCCAAATTTCTGCGGCGGCTCGATCCTGACAGATCTTACGCAACCTGGGAATGTCATTCGACCAGCGTTCCCATTGGCCTGCCGTTGCGTGATGTCATGCCGGCTGACATCATCGGTGGTTTTTAATGCTGCTATTGGGCTGCGGATGAATGATGTCATTATCTACTCTTTCTGTCGTAGTCGGAGGATTGTCTCGGAGCGCGCCTCGCTCATCAGCATCTCCATTCTCAGGGTTGTCGTTTTCAGGTATTCGTTGGATTTGGTGGGTGTTCTGCATTATTCTTCTTAAATTCGTGGGTAGGAGCGATGCCTCCTGCGTCGTATTCATTGTTGGTTTTCTCGGCAATGAGGGCGCCTCTTAGCAGGCGCAGATTTCGAGGTCGGCGGCTCTCCGATTATAGTTATATTTTGTATAATACTGTCGCGGGAGATGGAAATATTGTGAGTAGCAAAATATAAGTATAATCGGAGCCGCCGACCTCGACGTCTGCGCCTGCTAGAGGCGCTCCTCATTGCCGAGAGAAACCAACAATGAATACGACGCAGGAGGCATCGCTCCTACCCACGAATTTAAGAAGAATAATGCAGAACACCCACCAAATCCAACGAATACCTGAAAACGACAACCCTGAGAATGGAGATGCCCCTGATGAGCGAGGCGCCCTTCGAGACAATCCCCGACTACGACAGAAAGAGTAGATAATGACATCATTCATCCGCAGCCCAATAGCAGCCAAACTACGATGATGTCAGCCGCATGACATCACGCAACGGCAGGCCAATGGGGAACGCTGGAATGAATGACATTCCCAGGTTGGCGGCGATCTGTCAGGATCGAGCTTCGCAGCAGAAATTTGGCTTGAAGTTCGCTGACTGCAACCAATCAGAATTCGCCATCCATGACCCCGCAAGCCATAAATTCAGAAGGACCTATGCAATCTGCCAGTCCACCAGCTCCCCTGGAGAATGACAGAAGAGTTCTCAAACGCCGTCAAACAATTTTATAGAACTAACTGTATAGAATATATAAAGAAGCAGAATTCCCCCCATGAAATGACTAGGCGAGCTGTTAGCATCGCACCTCCAGTGCTCTCTCAGCTCCCACTGAGAGAACACCTCCCAGACCTTCCTGCTCTGCTGCTTCCTGAGGACCTGCCTGCTTGCCTGCTTCTGCTGCTGCTGCTGCCACTGCTGCTGACCTGCTGCTGCTGCTGCTGCTGCTGCTGCTGACACCCCAGGACCTGCCTGCTGTTGCTGCACTGCTTCTGCCCTGCTGACTGCTTGTAAGGGCTGCCCTGCTGCTGCTCCTGCCGTGCACGCCACTGAAGGGCGTCTTCAGAGCCTTCTGCAGAAGGCTCAACCTATATATTTGGCTGGTTTACAGCTCCTTCTATAAGAAAGAATAAAATTACTGACACACTAACTTTTCTACTAACTAGACTCTCCTGTGGAACATCTGGTAGCCGTTGTGGTCTTAAAACTCCAGTTGAAGCAGGAATAAAGAGTCGAAATCTTCCACTCTCGCCGTCTGTGGCAAGTGGCACAGGACCGTTAGGCTTGGCGCCTATAAGCCAAGTGTAGAGATAGGATAGGAATACGACGGAGAAAAAGAGTAAGTTTTAAAAATAAACTGGTGTAAGAGTTTGATTACCCTCAAAGCCCTGACTGTAGGACTTGACTGCTGGTCGTCTTAGTGCTCCAAGAGCAGTAAGGGGAATCCCCAGCTGCAACTGCTGCAGTCAGTACATAGCTACTGATAGGATAGATAGGGCCTCCCCAACCTCATAATTATAACATTTGAATTTCAGGTTCTTTTTTTAACTCATATTTCTACCCAAGTATAACTTGTCTGGGGCCTTAGGGCTTAAAGGGTTGGACAACCCGACCAGTCACACTGTCTGTCTCTCCCTCCCCTTCTTACGACTTGGAATGACTCTGGAAATGGATACCCAAACGAACCCCACCACCATGGAAACCGGAACCGGAACTGAAGAAGGACGTGAGGAAAAGAACCAATGAACAGGATGAAGATGGAAACCAAGACTGGCAAATAGCACAGTCTAAAAGAACAAAAGGCACGGTAAAAGAATCACGATCAGCGAACACGAGGAAACCAACCTTCAACAACATCAACTAGAGCCAACCAAGCAAGGAATGAGAACCAGCCAAAACCAACTTACTTCAGGGTCCTTGCAAGTAACCCCACTGAGGCTTACAGAGCTGTAGCGGACTTCGAAAGAAGGAATAAAAACCTAAAAATGCTGGCAAGACCCAATAAGCAGGGACACTGGACAATCTCAACAAGAGATCAAAAGGCCTTATCCATCCTAAGGAACACCTCGGCCATCAACCTTAAAGAACTAAAAGAAGAAGACAGAATCAAAAAAGCAGTTGTTGTCGGCTACCCATTTGAACTACATGAAAGCCGAATAACAGAACTGGAATATGTAACTGCTGCAGGAAAGAATGAAAAATAAGCAAAGGCAGCCTGACGAAAACAATCCTGGTAACTTTCGTAGGAAAATCCCAGAGAAAATAGACCTGGGAATTTTGGAAAAATATACCACAAAACCTACTACCCTGAACCTCTCAGATGCTACAAATGTCAGAAATTTGGGCATCACAGTGCTCAATGCATATCTCAGGTAGAGATATGTGCAGTATGCAGCAAGAGGCACCCGACTGAAGAGTGCATAAACAAACATAAAGCTGGAGAACCAACCACACCCAGGTGCTCAAATTGCCACCTCAAACATACCGCTATGGCCTGGGGTTGCCCAGCAAGACTGGCTATAGTAAAGGCTGCTCTTCCAAAGGAACCAGAAGGGCAAAGAAGTAGATCTAGGGGAAGAAACATCCCCAAACCCCAGCCCCGTAAAAGGTTCTACACGAGGGCAGAACTGGAACAGTCCAGAAGAGATTTCAGCCGAAACAGGAAAAGAACACCGTCCAGACCAGCTACAAATACACGGCAAGCACCAAAACCTCTGCCGAGAACAATGTGGCTCAAAACGGCCGAGCTAAAGGAGAAGCTTTCACAAACTTCTCCACCAGCATCATCCAGAATGGCATGGACATAGAAGCCATCAAAACAGGGATAGAAGAACTATTAAAAAGCCTTCTCAAGGGTAATTCCAAGTCCCCTCCCCCTCTACCGCTATGCAGGAGACAGCCCGCGGCTGCAACAAATCCCTCCCCAACACCCCTCATCCCAACATACCACCTCCCCATGATCCTACACCTTCCTCATCCACCAAAACCCCAAAACCTCACCCCCTCTCCCCTCACATTCATCATCTTCATCAAATACGGTAGATGATAACTCCATCACTTTTGCACCAAGAGACCCCAGGCGCTTCTCCCAACGTACAACAATGCTGAAGATAATTAACTGGAATGCTGATGGAGTGAGGCCTAAAACAGCTACACTTATTGCAGTCTGCAAAAACAGAAAATGTAGACATCATCCTACTTCAGGAAACCCGTCTAAAAACAGGAACTAAGTTTAGAATAGCTGGGTATAATGCCTATACAACTCCAGACACAACCCCAGACATAGGCACTGACAGGGGACTGGCTATCCTCATCAAGAATACAATCCCAGCAGTAAGAGTACACAATCCGATCCCCTGCGGAGAGAATGTGGAGAGCATGGCAATTAGAATAACTCTGCAAAACCAGAGACTAGACATATACAATCTCTACAGGAAAATAAATAGAGAAAGCCCAGGAGAACTACAACTGACGCAGCTCTTCGCCCATGCAACTGACACACCTACAATAATATGTGGGGACTTCAACGCACATCATCCCTACTATCTTCCCGACAATCACTAACCAGGCAGGGGAGCACGTAGCTTACTCTCTGGAGGAATTTGAGGGAGTCGACTGCTCAACACAGGGCAATCCACACATATAAGAGGAGGCAGATTAGATCTAACATTTGCCACAACGACAATCAGGCACCTTACAAGATGGCAAGTGCATCCCACATTAGTCAGCGACCACTTTGCAACAATGACAGAATTGGA
This sequence comes from Macrobrachium rosenbergii, assembly GCF_040412425.1. Classification (NCBI taxonomy): domain Eukaryota; kingdom Metazoa; phylum Arthropoda; class Malacostraca; order Decapoda; family Palaemonidae; genus Macrobrachium; species Macrobrachium rosenbergii. Next base: position 27,103,417 of record NC_089780.1, on the reverse strand, counting down.
AATGCAACAACTACCTCCAATACCGCCACCTCCACCAAGATGGAATCAAGACTTGGCAAACTGGGTTATTTTCAGACTAGCACTTGAAGAATGGGCAGCACAGTACACGCCCCCAGAGGATATAGACCAACTAGAAAAAGACCTAGTTGATGCCATACATAATGCAGCAAATAAAGCAATGCCAATAAAGACAGCTCAGAGGAACTACAGCTACAAAGACTCCTGGTACTACTGCCAAGAGGTAAGACAGCTGAAAACCCTATTAAACAGAGTGACAAAGATCTACAGAAGAAGAGCAACAGCTGAAAACAGAGAGTTGCTACAAACAGTCAAAAATGACGTCCATCAGAGGCTCCAGGAAATAAGAATTGAAAAATGGCTGGAATGGTGTGCTAAACTATCAGAGCACACATCCCTTTCAGAACTATGGAAATGGCTGAACAGAGTAGCCGGAAAAAAGAAGTCAGCGATAGCAACTCACCCTCAACCTCTAGAAGAAGCTGAGAGACTAGCAACGTCCTTTGCTAACAGGACAAAATCTGACAATCTCTCTCCTGAAACCAGAAGACGACAGGATCAGCTTGCACCGATCAGATGGGAAGAAGTTAACGAGGCTTGCTTCACACCAGATGACACGGACACCCCTTACACAGTAGAAGAACTAAGGGCAGTATACAAAACTGGCAAAGATACAGCACCAGGAGCAGACAGGATAACATACACAATGATAAGTAACATGGGTCCTGCAGGAGAAAACGCCTTCCTGAGGATCATGAACAAAACACATGCAGAGCACACAAGACCGCAGACTTGGAGGCAACAAGACACAAAGCCAATTCCAAAACCTAAAGATCCAGACAACCTGAGACCCATAGCACTAGTCTCTGCATGGAAAAAACTGGAGAGAAAATGGTGCTCAACAGGATAACATACAAAATTGGTCCTCTACACAAACAGCTATATGCATACCAACAAGGAGTAGGAACTACAGAGTGTCTGACAGATGTCCTCAGCTACATAAATCAAGGAAAGGCTGTAGTAGTCTTCATAGACTTTGAAAAAGCCTTCGAGCTAGCCAGTCCAGCAGCAGTACTCCACTCACTGATGAAGAAAGGAGTCAAAGGACACCTTCTAGCCTGGACAAAAAACTATGTGCTAAGAAGACAGGCGAGGGTCAAATTCCAAGGGGTGATATCCACCTTCCATGACTTGGAAAATGGCACACCACAGGGAGGAATACTAAGTCCTCTCCTATTCAATATTCTCATGGAGAACCTAGCCTCACTGCAGCTTCCCGAAGGCGTAGAAATTTTCATATACGCTGACGATGTGTGCATAGTCGCAAGAGGACCTGTCAGAGTGCCTAGAATGCAAAGAGCCCTCAATGAAATCAGCAAAAGTCAGAGGAACTAGGCCTCAAAATCAATATAAATAAGACAAAGGCCATGGCAGTAAAAGCACAGACCACTCCAACCACTCACAATAGGAGCTGAACCGCTAGAGTGGGTGGACAAGTACATGTATCTGGGAATCATCCTAGACCAGCAACTAACCTTCAAGAACGAAATCAAATACCTGAAGGAAAGAGCAGAAGCAAGAACAGCAGCAATGAGATATATGTCATCTTTGAAGGATGGTGCAAATGAACATGTACAGAAAACGTACTATATAGCCTGCACCAGATCATTGATAGACTATGCTGCCCCCGCCCTGGTAAAGCTAACAGAGGCACAAAAAGGAAACTCTAGAAGTAATACAGAACAAGGCAATGAGACTCATGCTTGGGGCACCAATGTGGACAAGACTGTGCAACCTCAGGCTTGAAACTAACATGCCAAAAGTAGAAGATAGGATTGCACAGAGAAATGCCAGTACAATGGCAAAAATCTTCCTCTCAGAGAGAGACTCAATCTCAAGACCAGAACAAAGGGAGAACTAAATAAACATCCAGAGATTCGAGCCCGAACTCCCTACGGAAAAGACCAAAGTGACAACATCAAGAGGTTAGATATGGCAGAGGCAATGCTGAACATGAGACCAGACACAGCGCAGGATGTGCAACATATCCCGCCCTGGAAAAGGGATTATGCAAAAATTCCATTACACACACCTTCCCAGAGCAAAAGAAGACTGCTCAAGAGAGGAACTAAGAGCAGCAGCCTACGAGTCTATCAGGAACACTGAAATCCTGGGGCCCAAACATACTACACCGACGGCACTGTGGATCCAGAGAATAAAACTACTGGAGCAGCAGTATATTCAAACAATTTCCAAGCATGCTGGAGAACATCAAACTGTGCCTCAACAATGCAGACAGAATTAGTAGCGATAAGACAGGCACTACTGTACTCTCTGGAGAATGAGGAAGGACCCGTCATCATCCACACTGACTCAAATCCTCCATGCAGGCCTTGCAACAAATTAGAATTAAAGAGAACAAGGCCTTGCTGGCTGGGATCAAGTCACTGCTCTACCAGCACAGCGAAAAGAGGAAGACCAGTCACTATGAACTGGATACCGAGTCACATAGGAATTCCAGGCAATGATAAAGCGGATGAACTAGCCAAGAGCACAAGGTACATTGACAGAGTGCAGATCCACATACAACCTGCACTACAACAGATCAAAAATGCCATAAAACCGCTCATGAAAGCAAACATGCTGGAAGACCTACGGGCATGGACAGATCACTCCCCGACTGCCAGATGGTACAAATGGGCAACCGACCTGATGCCCTCCCCATAGACAGGCACACACCGAGAAAACTAGCTGTATGTATTCACAGACTAAGGCTAGGATACAGAGCCTGCTGGGAAATTGTTAACCCCAGTGTCAGACCATGTGAGCACTGTGAGGAAGAAACACAGCAGCCTCTCCTACACTACCTGCTAGAATGCAGAGAGACAGCACTGCTCAGAGGCGAAGTACAAGCTGATGTAAACTCACCAGACGCAGCTAAAATAGCAGCAACACTTGCAAAGGCAATAGTCGAGGACATCGACAGACATGCCCAGCTGCTAGTAAACTTACCGCCACCAAGATAGAACAATGCAATGAGAATACTTAAACTTCTCACTTTCTACTTTCCAGCTGAATTAAGTAATGTAATGTTAAGTGTGTTCAGAGTGGCACTGGCCACCAACTCACTTAACATGTACTTTCATACTACCACTACAAACTAACCAAGACGGCCCTCTTTAACTACCACCATCATCCTCCTCAACTCATCCCATCCCCTCACCGTAAGGCCCTATTCACATCATCTCTGTCTTATTCCAACTAAACTACTCTACCACTAAGAATACTCTGCAGGGACTCTAGGGTTTAAAGGGTTGGACAACCCCACCTGCAATGTTTCTCTATTTTTTTCTTTCAAAGGCCTTACATCTTCAAACTACTACTATCCGTGACATGATGGCCCCCTCCCACTACAACCATCATCCTTCCTCCATCCACAACTGTCTCTACTACTAAATCTCTTTCACATTTCCTATAACAAATGACCTTCTGAAATTTTCAGATCACCTACGGGCCAAACAAGGGAAAGGCCCGTGCCAACACAAGAGTTGGCTTAATACAATACAACAACAACGCACCTCCACTGAAGAGAAGTCCGCAATAAGGAAAATAGAAAAAGTCTTCTACAAAATAAATGCAGCTGAAGCAGCAATAATATTCAACAGAACCTATTATTATTATTATTATTCTTATTATTATTATTATTATTTAGGTAGCAGACTCTCTTTCAAAAATGTTGTAGTGCTATAACCTTCAATACTATATTATTATTATTATTATTATTATTATTATTATTATTATTATTATTATTATTATTTTAGTGAGTTCCAAACATTGCTTTCAAACTGGCAAGCACATCAACAAATTTCTTTTAAAACAAACTGAGAATCATATCCTGTAAAAAAAAAAAAAAAAAAAAAAAAAACTGTGAAAACTCGACCTGTGAGATCGTCAACAAAAACGTAAAAAATGCGCCGATGTTTCTTCGGCGCAATCGAGTTTTCTGTACAGCGTATAATCATGGCCACCGAAAATAGATCTATCTTTCGGTAATCTCGGTATAATGTTGTATGAGCTGCGGCCCATGAAACTTTAACCACGCCCGGTGGTGGCCTGTCCTATATCGTTGCCAGACGCTCTATTATGGCTAACTTTAACCTCCTTAAATGAAATAAAAACTACTGAGCCTAGGGGGCTGCAATTTGGTATGTTTGATGATTGAAGGGTGGATAATCAACGTACCAATTTGCAGTCCTCTAGCCTCAGTAGTTTTTAAGATCTGAGAGCCGACAGAAAAGTGCGGACGGACAGATAAAGCCATCTCAATAGCTTTCTTTTACAGAAAACTAAAAATCACGATTAACATTTCGACAATGCTCACCGTAGCAGGATGACACTTCCTGAAGAGAGTCTTGATTCTCTGGCCGAGAGCGGAGACGATGTTAGCGAACAAGTTCCCCAGATCTGCAATGACGCTCAGAGTGACCGGAATTCCTACGAACCCGTACAAGATGCAGAAGAAGCGTCCCCAAAACGTCACTGGAGCCATGTTGCCGTATCCTGGTCGATAAGGAGGGAATTTGGGTTTCATTTCATGTGGCTGTTGTTATTGTTTGGTGAAAGGTATAGAAGTTCAGATTATGCAAACAGAATAAAGATGTAAATTTGGTTTTACGGATGTCAGACCTAATTTACCTTATATTTTAGCAATAGTGGAAGGAATGTCTCAGAAAAATCTTATCAAATAAGGAAGTTACAAAACCTACATAAAATTAAATTCATCAGACATCTTTTAGTAAATTATATATATATAAAAATAGTGTCTTCATTAAAATACGGAACCTAAAGAGAGAGAGAGAGAGAGAGAGAGGAAGGAAAGGGTCATAAAAAAAACGGCAGCCTCCTTCCATGACCAACCTATGGTAGTGATAACAGTCGAAGCGAAGAAGACGCTCTCGATGTAATTCCACTGGTAATGCGGTTTCTTGGGATCGAGGGGCGATACTCCAGCTTCCACGGCCGACTCAACGGCCTCCTCGTAGGTTTCGAGAGCAATGGAGACCCGATTCTGAAAGCATTTAGAGAAGAGAACTAGCAAGCAGTTCTGGAAGCAATTTGGAAAGCAGTTGGGTACAAGCAGTTCAGTTCTGAAAGCAGTTAGAGAAGAGACCTCATATAGAAACTAAGCACTGGAAGCAATCAGAAAGAGGACTTGATTTGATCTGACTCCGATCTGGAAGAGAACTGACAGGAGACTTGGTGTATATACCCAGTCTCAGATCTTCAAACAATTTATGAAGCAACCTCAGTTCTGAAAGCTATTTATTAAGGGACTTAATACTGTCAGTCTCAGTTCTGAAAGCTATTTATTAAGGGACTTAATACTGCCAGTCTCAGTTCTGAAAGCTATCTATTGAGGGACTTAATATTGCCAGTCTCAGTTCTGAAAGCTATTTATTAGGGGACTTAATATTGCCAGTCTCAGTTCTGAAAGCTATTTATTAAGGGACTTAATATTGCCAGTCTCAGTTCTGAAAGCTATTTATTAGGGGACTTAATACTGCCAGTCTCAGTTCTGAAAGCTATTTATTTATGGACTTAATACTACCAGTCTCAGTTCTGAGAGCTATTTATTAGGAACTTAATATTGCCAGTCTCAGTTCTGAAAGCTATTTATTAGGGACTTAACACTGCCAGTTTCAGTTCTGAAAGCTATTTCTTACGGGACTTAATATTGCCAGTCTCAGTTCTGAAAGCTATTTATTAGGGGACTTAATACTGCCAGTCTCAGTTCTGAAAGCTATTTATCAGGGGACTTAATATTGCCAGTCTCAGTTCTGAAAGCTATTCATTAAGGGACTTAATACTGCCACTCTCAGTTCTGAAAGCTATTTGTTAGGGGACTTAATATTGCCGGTCTCAGTTCTGAAAGCTATTTATTAAGGGACTTAATATTGCCAGTCTCAGTTCTGAAAGCTATTTATTAGGGGACTTAATACTGCCAGTCTCAGTTCTGAAAGCTACTTATTAAGGGACTTAATATTGCCAGTCTCAGTTCTGAAAGCTACTTATTAAGGGACTTAATACTGCCAGTCTCAGTTCTGAAAGCTACTTATTAAGGGACTTAACACTGCCAGTCTCAGTTCTGAAAGCTATTTATTAGGGGACTTAATATTGCCAGTCTCAGTTCGGAAAGCTATTAATTAAGGGACTTAATACTGTCACTCTCGGTTCTGAAAGCTATTTATTAGGGGACTTAATACTGCCAGTCTCAGTTCTGAAAGCTATTTATTAAGGGACTTAATATTGCCAGTCTCAGTTCTGAAAGCTATTTATTAGGGGACTTAATAATGTCACTCTCGGTTCTGAAAGCTATTTATTAAGGGACTTAATATGGCCAGTCTCAGTTCTGAAAGCTATTTATTAAGGGACTTAATATTGCCAGTCTCAGTTCTGAAAGCTATTTATTAGGCCAACAGGGTTCTTCAAACTACGGGTCGCGACCCATTACTGGGTCGCCAAGTCTTCCAAACTGGGTCGCAGGCTCACAAAAATAAATACATAAATAAAATAATTATTATGTACATGGCAGTAAGATGAAGAAGAATTCATACATGGATCCACCTAGTCCTAACGAATATCCGAGTCTAATCATAATGCTCAGAACTTCTATTTTCGTGAGAGAGAGAGAGAGAGAGAGAGAGAGAGAGAGAGAGAGAGAGAGAGAGAGAGAGAGAGAGAGAGGTGCAGGGTGACGCGGTGGCGGTGTGGGTGGCGAACGTGAATGGAATGTGCAAGCGGTGAGCCTGCGATGCGTACTTACAGATTTGAAACAAAACATGATTATTTACATTTAAGTTTTAGGAGTGTGCTGAAGTCTCCTTCAGGTATATAACAGTTCATGCAACTACACTCGTATCAAATGGATCGATTTTTTTATTAGAAAGGGTGTCATTGCTACTCAGGCACCAAAGCCTTCTTGTTCAGGCGAGAAAGACAAACAGACGAACTCAACGACAGAGAAGCTTGCTATGTCTCGTACCGGTAGGGGCGAGGCATCATCGCTGCCTGTGCCCTGTTCTTAGCCTTCTGCTAAGAAGAAATTATGGCTAAGGCAATATAGTGAAGAATTCTTACGGGCTGCTCTAGAAGCAAGAGCCCGTGCTGGCACAAGGCCAGCTAAATCTAAAACAACAGACGAATTCTTGAAGTATGGATTTATTAAGTATGAAAAGGATAAACAAGAACTTCGGCCACAGTGTGTTATTTGCAATGAAGTTCTTGCAAATGAAAGTATGACGCCTTCAAAATTAAAGAGGCACCTTGAATCGAAACATGTTGAACTAGTTGGAAAATCAGTATATTTTTTCAAAGAAAAAGAACAATTGAATTTACCAGTGAAAATCCTTAGTAAATCAACCATTCACAACGGTAAATTGCAACTGGCTTCTTATCTAGTTGCTTATCGAATAGCAAAAGAGAAAGTGCCATATATTTATGGTGACAAAACTTATCCTTCCAGCTACATTAGAAATAGTAACTACAGTGCTTGATGAGAAATCAGCAGAGAAGATTAAATGTGTCCCTGTCAGTGACACAACAGTATCTCGGAGGATTAGGGATATTGCAGAAGATTTTGAATTTCAGTTGGTTTCACGCCTCCAGGCTGTTGAAGAATGTGCTATCCAGCTTGATGAAAGTACTGATATAGCTAATTGTGCAACACTCCTAGTTTATGTGAGATATCCATGGGAAGATGACTTCTTGGAGGACACATTGTGCTGCTTGACCTTACCTACACACACAACAGGGTCAGAGATCTTCAGAGTTTTGAATGATTGTGTAACTGGAAAATATAAATTGAACTGGGCAAACGTCAAGGGCGTCACTACAGATGGAGTGGCAAATATGACAGGAAAAAATAGTGGTGTTGTGAGCAAGATATCAGGGGCTGCAGGTAATTATGTAACTTGGAATCATTGTTTCATTCATCGTGAAGCTTTGGCTGCAAAAGGAATCACTGCCAGCTTGAAAAATGTTCTAAATGAAGCTGTAAAACTCGTCAATCTTATCAAAGGAAGTTCATTGAATAGCCGTTTGTTCGAACAACTTTGCTGTGAAATGGGAGCCGATCAGTCACACTTGTTGTACCATACTGAAGTTAGGTGGCTATCCCGAGGAAGAGTTCTAACCAGGATATATGAATTAAGGATGGAGATACATATATTCCTGCTTGAAAAGAAGTCTCCAATTGCAGAGCTATTTATCAGGGATGAATGGCTTGCACAGCTATCATATTCAGCAGACATTTTCTCAAAGCTCAGTGAACTTCATCTAAAACTACAATGAAAAGAGAATGATGTATTCAAACACACCGAGGAAGTACAGGCATTTAAGAAATCACTAAAGATTTGGCAAGCAAGGGTTAAAACAGACCAACCTGTTCACTACATGTTCCCCACACTTTTACAACACATTGAGGAAAACCATTTAAATCAAGAATGTATGCAGAAAATAAAAAAAAAATATATAGACTTACACCTTCAGTCTCTGTCAGCCAGCTTTGAGCAGTATTTTCCAGAAGAAAAAACTAACCATTTAAAAATAAAAATACTGGGTAAAAGATCCGTTTGTATTTGGGAACCCAGATTCAGTTGTGGAATTAAACTTAACACCTAGTAAGGAAGATTAGTCCGGCTAACTAGTAATAACTCATTAAGAATGAGGCACAAGACATCAACATTCTTTTCTTTTTGGTTAAGCCTTTCCAAGGACTATCCCACCTTGAGAAAAGAAAGTGTCATTCTCTTGTTACCTTTTACAACCACGTAAATGTGTGAGGATGGTTTCTCAGTCATAACCAAGTTAAAAGTCAAAGGAAAGAAATCGCCTTGATGCCACCATTGATATGCGTGTCGCCCTATCTTCCTGCAAGCCAAACTGGTCCAGGATAACAACAAACAAGCAAGCCCACCCAAGTCACTAAATAGGTAAGCCTAATTGCAAATAAGTGGAAATTATTCTGTTTGCATACACACACGCACGGTATATATATATATTTATTTATATATATATATATATATATATATATATATATATATATTATATATATACATATATATACATATATATTATATATATATACATATATATATGTATATATATATATATATATATATATATATATATATAATACATGTTTATAATTCTGATTACAATGCCTTTTTAACATAGTTATTGCGTTTCAGTTTTATCCTTGTATTCTTTGATATTTCTGGTCATTTGTACAATATTTTTCTGTATGGGTCATGGTAATGATGTCATAGTAAAAACTGGGCCACGGCGGAAAAAGTTTGAAGAACCCTGTATTAGGGGACTTAACATTGCCAGTCTCAGTTCTGAAAGCTATTTATTAAGGGACTTAATATTGCCAGTCTCAGTTCTGAAAGCTATTTATTAGGGGACTTAATATTGCCAGTCTCAGTTCTGAAAGCTATTTATTAGGGGACTTAATACTGCCAGTCTCAGTTCTGAAAGCTATTTATTAAGGGACTTAATATTGCCAGTCTCAGTTCTGAAAGCTATTTATTAAGGGACTTAATACTGCCAGTTTCAGATCTGAAAGTTTTTATTAAGGTTCTTAATATAGCCAGTGTCAGTTCTGAAAGTCTTTTTTTTATAGACTTAATATAGTCTGTCTCCAGTTCTGAAAGTTATTTATCACGGGACTTAATATTGGCAGTTTCAGTTATAAAAGCTATTTATTTAGGGTCTTAATATAGTCAGTCTCAGTTCTGAAAGCTATTTATTTATGGACTTAATATAGTCAGTCTCAGTTCTGAAAGTTATTTATTATGGGACTTAATACAGCCAGTCTCAGTTCTGAAAGCTATTTATTTATGGACTTAATATAGTCAGTCTCAGTTCTGAAAGTTATTTATTATGGGACTTAATATAGCCAGTCTCAGTTCTGAAAGCTATTTATTTATGGACTTAATATTGTCAGTCTTAGTTCTAAAAGAAATTTATGTAGGGGCTTAGAGTAGCTAGGATTGTTCATGAAACAACTTATGTAGGGACTTAATAAAGACAATCTCGTTTCTGGAAGCAATTAAGAAGGAACTTAGAATAGCCAATCTAAATCTTGAAAGTATCTTGTGCCATTATTGTCAGATGAAAACACAGGCTGTTTAAAAACCTGAAATGAAGAGATTGATACAATCTAATAGGTTCTGGTATAAGGACTTAACACAAACAGGCCGGAGACTTCCGTACTGAAAACAACAGCACGAATGACAGATATAAAGTGACTAATAATATAAACATTAAAGGTTCTACATCATCAAAATTTTGCGATCAGTTAAATATATGCTTAAAATTCAGTATCCTAGATTAACAAAGGGTAGTGAGCCATAAACGGATCTATAAGAAGGAAAATTCAACAAGGAGACGTCAGGCATATTTGTTATAGTATCAGTTGCCCATTAAGGCACAAATTCTAGAATTCCCTCCTTACATCAGTAAGTATTTTCAGACGTGGTTTCCTTCTTCAGCAAATGTCTTGAGTTACGCTTGAACCGATAGTGGTTTAAAGAACTCATAAAACAAATCTGATAACATCTGTTTCCTTGTACTCCCTACTCTTCACGCTAAGCACCATACATCAGACACATAACTTTTCCTTATCCCCAGACCAGATTCTTGGGTCTTGTATCGACATTTCCATTTGTAGAACACCACTCAGGTTTCCAGCCTCCCAAACACTACTGACCCTCTGATCCCAGTTATCCTCTGTGACACCTCTTCTTGACGCTTCCGAATTCGCGTTACAATCTCTCGCCTTGCTGTCATTAGAAGGGCTCTATTGCACTGTTAAAGTACACTTATTATATCCCGTTTTGAAGTCTGCTCTTTATGTTGCCATATGCCAGAATATTGTCTCTCAACTACTTGTGCTCGTTTCTTCTTTAGCTGTTACTCTTCAGACTGCATTAACTTCGCTTGTATACTGAATACTTTAATTCTTGCAACGACTCAAACATTTACGCCCAAGAGCAGTGCGCTGATCGGATTCATTCCAGAGTCACTGCTAGAACACAGTCAAACGGCCAGGATCGTTGTAGCCACACCACAATATTATCCTATAACTTTAACCTTAAATATAAGGCTCCAGAACTACTATTGCAGGCACACTAACTTTAATTCTATAACCTATGAAGATCTAAAATACTTTTAGCAAGAGCATTACTTTTTTCAGTAAATTAAAGTCCACACTCAGTCAATTAAATGTGACTTGAAAACAGTCATACGTACGTGTTCCAACCCTTGATTATGTGCACAGCAGATATGAGATTTAATACTGAATGAAAGGAGCCATTCTAAGAACTCTCCCTATACTGTTGTGGAATGAAATGCTAACCTTATATTCAGCAAACGAAGGAGCAGTGAGGTTTATCAAAGAGTCCAGGAAGTTCCTTCGACGAGTGACCAAAGTCTCTCCGGCCTCCTTCTGAGACCTGACTTCCTCTGGATGTTCCAGTGCCTGGAATATCTGAAAGAGAGCCAAAAGTGTGTTACAGTAATCATATGACATGCAAGAGGCGATCTTAGTCATCCGAATTCTACTTATTTTCATGGTTAATTTTTTGTTCTTAATAGATGGACGACTTTCCAGAAGGAAACTATCTTCCAGCGACTGGAATGTCTGGATAAGAGGGGCGAGTTCAATGGAATCAAGACGCGCTGGAGATGGACCTCCATAAGTCATGTTATCACACGCTTTTAATTTAAAGTTTGTTTGAACTGAAGAAAACTAAAATGTTTTTCAGAAGGAATCTTTCTCTCGGTAACTGGAATATTTGGTAAAAAAAAAAAAGAACGAGAGTGAATGAACACCATGGAAAAATCATATAACAAGTGAGTGTTTCTCTATGGTCCTTAATTTTCTTGGACTGATTGGTATATCACGATTTCTGTCTGCAATAGATGAAGTGAATCTTAGTAGCAAAACTGAAAGCTAACTTTGATTGACAGATGTAATCTGGTGGTTACCTTCAGCATTCAACACCGCCACGGAAAAACAAGAGCCGAATACCGAACGCTTAACTTCTCGATTCTCTAATATTTCGGGATACTCATCCGACTGAATCATTCCAAAATTCAGAGGGTAATGAGATAAAGAAATCCTCTTTCCTACTCAAGAGTTCGAACTAAAATTCGGGAGGAGGAAACAAATGTAACTGAAACGCTACAATCTACTGTACAATCCACAGAACAGCTACAGTGTTTAGTCTGCAATTATAAACCAACGACTAAGTATGATCAGTTCTTTGACAAAAATTGCCGTGAGAATTTCTCACTCTCACCACCAGGCGCCAGTGCATGCGATGCCTGCAATGGTTTTGACGTATTTTAGTTAGTATAAGTACTCCAATCATACTTTCTTGTGTGGTGATAACACCAAAAAATAAGTGCGAAAAAAAGAGGATAATAGAATTTGTGTGAAGAAAGGTTCAATACATTTTTCTTTACCTAAAGAATGAGGTTTATGAGTAGATAAATTCAGTCTATTGGTATGAAACAAATCATTAACAGATTTGTACGAAGAACATTTTGATTCCTTCCTCGTCCAAACTTAAATCCTGACATCTGTCCGAATCTAGGGTGAAAAAATTGGTCCCTTCCGTTGACCAACCTATTCTACAAACTACACGAACGACGCTTCTTGGGATCAGACAGAGGCAATTTCCCTAAAAGCATCTTTTGTCCCCACAGGAACTGCCGTCAGGGGATAAAGGCTTTCTCACTCCCTAAAAGAATATAGGAATATTGATGATCCTTCGACCCAAGCATTGGTCAAGGAATTGTTACGTCCGGTCTAACTTTGAATCACTGTTATACCCAGTGCCTAGGTTAGATGATTTTTTTCATAGCGAATAACGCTATGTTATACATAATATAAATTATAAACTATAAAACCAGACAGACATGTTACACCTTAATTTGAATCATTTTAACATTTAATTGATTACTTGTGTGATGTGACCTTAACGAATCAAACCATATTATACACAGAGATTACGTTACCTGTTTTCGTTTAGTGATTTGATCATGATTAATAAAACTAAGTTAAATACAACAGAAATATTTGAGCTAGAAGAGAGAGAGAGAGAGAGAGAGAGAGAGAGAGAGAGAGAGAGAGAGAGAGAGAGACTTACATTCAAAATATATTAATAAGAGAATTATGTACATTATAGAATCATCTGATTTATTACCACATTTAGAGTCGTGATTATATCATTTTGATGATCATAATGAGGCGAGTTATGTAAATGTATGAATGATCAAATTAAAGCTGCAAGACACCCATACACATATACACACAAAAGCGCAGATTTAGACTACTAAAATTCATAGCAAACTTGTATGCAAATCCACACGAAAATGATGATCCTGTATATATCAGTTTCCTTGCCAGCGTTCGTCCATGGCTACGGGTTACATACCATTAGCAACAAATACTTAGTTCTTGATTCTTTTAATCTTAATTCTTCAACTTCTATGACGTAAGAGAATATTTTAGAAGCAATTAGTTGCGACTGGGGCTCATTAATTAATTGCATCGAGCAATTACGCTTCCTCCTCCTGGAAAAGAAATCATCCTCGTGTCTGCAAGAAGTCACATCTTGTTAAGAGATGTCTGGAACACACAAAGGCGTTTCGCATTTGTATTCATTGGGAGGAGGGGGGAGGGGAGGGGGGGAGGAGGGGAGGGAGGGTGGGAGGGGAAGGTTGAAGCTGTTAGGGAATTCTAGACGCTGTCAGTTGTCTCCCATCTTTTTTATGGACTTCTGGTGTAGTATTTTCTCAGCTTCTGTTAAAGGATTAAACAAGTCTGCTTGCAACTGGATTATGTGAGTGGCTGGGTAAGCTATGAAAAAGATTTTCATCTTTTCAGGGTCAAGGTCAATGGGATGGCTAACCCTCTGCCATCTTCTAGCCCTGGCCTGAAGAAAGCAAGAAAAAGCGAAAGAATAGGAGAAGAGTTAAGGGAGAGAAGGTTGTAAAAGTCAGGAGAAAGAGGAACAGAGAGTTAAGAAGCTTGAATATTCAGTCTGGTGAATGAGAACTTGGAAGCCTTGAGTAAACAGATGGGAAACATTGTTCCTATATCAAGATGAGGACACATTATGCCTATAAATCAAAGCTAGAGAAAAGAAAAATAGTTTTAGAATCAACTGACTCAACAGTGAAAGCTATTGAGCAGAAGGGGAATAACGTTAGCATTTAATAAAAAAAAAAAAAAAAAGAAAGCGAACTGTACTCTTGAACCGATGCCAGTGTTTGAATTTAGTAATGTGAGCATTTTCTTCATGCTCTGCAGTTATCAGTAAAGTTTCCAATACCTGAGAAAATTACCAATGTTGGGAGAAAACTCTCTATCACGAGAGTTCATAAATGTTCTAAGGGGTCCACAATAATACAATTGTTAAAGACTCGAGTAGAATTTTATAAAAGCTTTCGAACCTTGCTCTGGGTTCATCTTCAGTCAAAAAATTCTACTTGAACCTTTAACAATTATATTACTGTGGACCCTTTAGAACAAAATGACCAATGTTAACCCGTTTCGAGAAGGGCGCTTGTTTATCAAAACTTAAGTTTATACAGACCTGTTTCGGATTTATCATTTATGTCCACGATGCTAAATTATGTGATTCTTGAACAAGTAACTATTATGTGGAGAGGGTAAATGCTTTGCTGGTAGCCAATCAGCTTATTTGCATTTTACATAAGTTTGGTAAATAATGAAATTTTCAGTATCAATACTGACGGGCGAAATGTTTTACGCCAAGGGTCTCTGTATCCAAGAACTCTGAAATTACCGAAAACTTGACAAGAAAAGTGGTAGTGTCTATATATTAATTATAATGCTTGCAATAAGCTGTCCCAATCACAAAATATAGGATAAGCAGTCTGAATGAATTGTGCGATATATTTTCCATTGAAGATTCGTAAAAATTTCAGCAACAACTACGCCTAGTGACATCTATATTAATCTAAAATATGTAACTGAAAATTTTTATGCAAATCTCATAGTCGTTATTCGTTAAGACTTAATTTGTGCCAGATTTTACTTACTATATGAGTGCATTTGAATTTATTTCATGTAGAACTTCTCAACAACTTTTTCCCTGAACAAAATAAGACAAGAGAGGAAGAAGAGAAAGGAGAGCCGGGTGAGAGCTGCAGTCCGCCTCCTTACCTTTGCCCCGGCGACGGTGTACACGATGAAGAAGAGGAAGAGCGCCGCCTGGGGCGCGCTCTTCTGAAGGCGGGTGGCCCACGCCACCCATCGAGGGGTAGCAGGCACAGGGGCCACGCCCATTTCCATCTCTGCTCCGCGGCACATCGTTTATGATCGGCCAGATCGGAGATGAAGTCGTTAACCTGATGATCGGTGTTTCCGATAGAGTCTCTCTTCACCTTCACCACGGAAACATAAAAGGGGAACCCTGGGTGATTTTGTGTGCTTCTCTCTACCTCGTTCCCTTTCTTAAATGTCCGTCAGACACCTCGATGGAGTATTTTAAATGTCTCTGCCATTTTCTTCACTTAAAAAGCAAAAGCCTTCGCCGAGGTAACAACGTTTCCTTTTTCGCTCAACTGCTATTCTTTATCCATTACTTGAAAGTTGCTACAATTCACAAATATCTCTAAGCACGGTTTTTCATTCT